>NW_005876382.1:0-10103 GCF_000147115.1 Myotis lucifugus | reverse complement strand
CCACCCTCCCTGTTGATCCTGCCCCGCCCAAGCCTCTGCGCAGAGCCATTTGCCGGATTGCCTCAGGCAAAGGCTAGATTAGCACCTCCCCAGAGGACAGAAGTTTTCCCACAGCTGATTCTCACAGCCAGTCGGCCTGGTGGTCAAATCCCTCTAGTATTAACTACAACAATCAAGGCTTAACTAGAACAAGACTGCGCACAAAGACCACAAGGGGGTGCACCAAGAAAGCATAAAAGATGCGGAGACAAAAAAACATGACAGAAATGGAGGATATAGAGCTAAAAAACGCAATTTTGAGGGCTTGCAATAATGTGCTACAAGCTGCCAATAAACTTGATGAGAGCCTCACGAAAACTAATGAGACCCTCGATGCTATGATAAAGAAACAACTAGAAATCAAGCATACACTGACTAAAATAAAGAATATTATACCCAATAGCAGACCAGAGGAGCGCAAGAATCAAGCCAAAGATTTGAAATGCGAAGAAACTAAAAACACCCAACCGGAAAAGCAAAATGAAAAAAGAATCCGAAAATACGAAGATAGTGTAAGGAGCCTCTGGGACAGCTTCAAGCCCACTAATATCAGAATTATTGGGGTGCCAGAAGATGAGAGACAGCAAGATATTGAAAACCTATTTGAAGAAATAATGGCAGAAAACTTCCCCCACCTGGTGAAAGAAATGGACTTACAGGTCCAAGAAGCACAGAGAACCCCAAACAAAAGGAATCCAAAGAGGACCACACCAAGACACATCATCATTAAAATGCCAAGAGCAAAAGACAAAGAGAGAATCTTAAAAGCAGCAAGAGAAAGAGACTCAATTACCTACAAGGGAATACCCATACGACTGTCAGCTGATTTCTCAACAGAAACTTTGCAGGCCAGAAGGGAATGGCAAGAAATATTCAAAGTGCTGAATACCAAGAACCTACAACCTAGAGTACTTTATCCAGCAAAGCTATCATTCAGAATTGAAGGTCAGATAAAGAGCTTCACAGATAAGGAAAAGCTGAAGGAGTTCATCACCACTAAACCAGTATTATACGAAATGCTGAAAGGTATCCTTTAAGAAGAGGAAGAAGAAAAAGGTAAAGATACAAATTGTGAACAACAAATATGCATCTATCAACAAGTGAATCTAAGAATCAAGTGAATAAATAATCTGATGTACAGAATGAACTGGTGATTATAATGAATCAGGGACATAGAAAGGGAATGGACTGACTATGCTTGGGGGGGAAAGGGGAATGGGAGATGCGGGAAGAGACTGGACAAAAATCATGCACCTATGGGGCGGGAACTGGGAGGAGGGGAGTTATGGGGGGGAAAAAAGAGGAATAAATGTAATCTGAACAATAAAGATTTAATTAAAAAAAAAAGAGGCAGATGCTAAATACTTCAAGCTTTGCAGCCTCTGTCACAAGTACTTAACTCTGCTATTGTAGTGAAAGTAGCGATAGACAATACATAAATGAATGCAGTAACTTTGTTCCAATAAAACTTTATTTACAAATGCAGGTAGTGGACTGGATTTGGCCTTCAGGTTGACCTGTTTATTTAAAATGAAATTTGGAGGAATCTTTCAGCAGCTGGGTCTAATTGGTACTCTAGACCTATATCATGTAACCCTAATTGGCTGCTATAGTTCCAAATACTTGATCATGACATGTCCACTTCTAAATACAGAAAGCATGAATGCTGTCAGGGCACTAAGGATGAGCCTTCCTCATATGCAACTCATCTTTAATAAGGAGGAAAAAAAATTCCCAAATGACTTCTGAGTTTTCCTTTTATCTCCTTAGATTAAATTATATGCCTATCCTTAGCCAATCATTGCCAAAGGGGATGGAGTAGGCATGATTAACCGAGAGCAATTTTTTCCTTGGGTCTGGTCCTATTACCACTGAAAAAGATGGAGATTTAATACATGGATAAAGATTGAATGCCCGTTAGGTAGGCAATCAATATCTATCACAAAACAGTACAGAGGTTTGTTCTGTTTTGTTTTGTTTCACCAATTAGAACATAAGGTCTTAGATGGCTTTCAGATTCTATTTTGATTCACACTTGAAAAATATTAAAATGACTCCTTTGGGTCTTTTATCTTCTCCATTAAAGTTCTATGCCTGGTCTTGGACTTCATACATTTTAGGAACGTAATTTTATTTTGCTGTTCATTGTCTATTTGAACATTTACAGCAAAGTGTAGGAAATAATTCTATATAGATATTGTTAAATGGAGGGAAAAATTCTGGTTTTCTAGAGCCACACTTACCCCAAGTTCTCTCTGGTTAAACAATTACAAATTAGAAAATCTAAGTCCAGAGACCAATTCTGGTCTCCAGAAAAATCACAATTGAAGATGTGCATCAGCCCCGTTGACCTGCAAACTGTGTCCGTGCCAGGGTGTGGTTGTGTCTGCCAGTCAGCAGTGCAGCTGCCCGGGTGCTGTATGACAGGTAGCTGTTAGAGAGAAAACATTTCCTAAAGAAAGAAAAGTCAAGTGCACAGAGGTGCTCAAAACAAACCCTTTGTTGTTAAAAAAATTATCTCTTCTAAATAAGACATGATTCCTCACTTGAGTGCATTCCTCAATTTATGCTTATGTGGACTCAAGGAGAAGAGGACCTTAATGAAAATGGAGGGAATTATTTTATCTAAAACTCTTTGGGCTCTGGAGCACAAAGTAGAACAGCAAAGAGAGAAGTGATCTACCTGTTGTCTGTCTCTGCTGAAAAGGTAACCCCACATCACAGGTCCAACGACTCCAAAGAGAACTGTAACACTGAGCCCCAACTCAGGAGCAGTGATGTGAGCAATGCCTGTCCAAGACACTGTGCCCACAGGAGATGCAGACGGGGCACGGAGGTGACTGCAGTGCCCAATTAAACTACTTGGTGCACAATAAAGGTAATGCTTCCCAGTGGGATGTAGGCTGCTAGAAGACATAGTGAGACACTGCTTCACGGCCAGCTGGGCCTTAGCAGCAGGGAAAAAGCTAGAGCAGAAGAGAAGATTAATGTCTAAGGCTCAGAGGATGAATTTGGAAGCACCTGTGTGGCATCCCCTAAGAACTCCAAAACATCTTGGGGTTCTTGTGCAAGAGAGAGGTCCTACAATTGAGAACGATGCTTGTTAAAGCTAATGAGATCTTCATTCTAAGATTATGCTGAAGGGGTTAGAAAAGCACAAAATATCACCATAAAGTGGAGCTTAAGAAAGAGATTGTCTCATTAATCCTTTTTTTCCCCTTCTAATAATCTGCCTGTATAATTCCAACACTGCTGATGAGAAACATTTCAAAAACATCAAATTATTAATTATTTTGGATATAATATATTCAACTTAGTATAGTGTGCTAACTAGTACGTACCCACACATAGATTTGAAGAGGGTTAAAATGTCTTCCTTCTCAAAAGTGTTTTGTCCCAGGCCTTACTAGTACCTGAAATGTTCACATTTATCCACAGACATTGACTGCTGCATTCTTTCAGTGCAAGGCCCTGTGTCTGGTCATCCTAATCTTATTACACACTCCACTGGGTTAAGGCATTAAAGGCCTGGGTTAAAATGCAAAAGCTACCTAGAAGAGATAAAACATTAAGCAATTTCATGCCATTAGAACCTCAACTCATCAGATTAGTCTCAGTCACTCAGAAAGACCCTTGAGGGAGCCAATCATGGGCAAATAACAAATGTATTTCAATGGAATAGTATGATCTAGGCACCTTATTTCTGAGGTAGAAGTTTACAGAATTCGCAAAAAATATGCTTCATTGTCATTACTCTTTCTGTTTTTTTTTTGGTCTAGTTTTGATCTATATTTCTCTAGAAATTCTATTAACATTTTTTTTATATAATATGTATGTGAGCATACATAGTGCCCACACTAGGTCAGGGTATATAGTTAGACATTTTGTTTTTAAGAAATCTTGAGCAATTCAGAAGCTGAAGCTCAATCCAACTTAGTTTTTCTAGTTTTACCATTAATAGCTATTGTGCTAGTCTTACTATTCACAACCACTATTTATTGAATATTTAGAATTTGATGGTCTTTAAGATAAATGCTTTAACTGGCTAAGATTTGGAAACAGCCCAAGTGCCCATTAGTAGATGAGTGGGTAAAAAAGCTGTGGTACATTTTCACAATGGGATACTATGTGTCTGTAAAAAATAAGGGTCTATTACCCTTTGAGACAGCATGGAGGGACCTGAAGAGTATTATACAAAGCGAAATAAGCCAGTCAGAGAAAGACAAGTATCGCATGATCTCACTTGTATGTGGAATCTAATGAATGAAATAAAGTGGAAAAAAATAGATCCAGAGACATGAAAGCATAGAACAGACTGAGGAATCTCAGAGGGAAGGGTGGTGGGGAAGAGGGATAGGGAGAAAGATTAACCAAAGAACTTATATGAATATATGCATAGCCCATGAACATAGACAATAGTGTGGTGAAGGCCTGGGAGAGGGGCGGGTGTTGGGTAGAGGGGATCAATAGGGGGAAAAAGGGATATCTGTAATACTTTTAATAATAAAGATACATTTCTTTAAAAAAATAAAATAAAAAGGCAAGTGCTCTGTTTCCTGGCTGCCTTCATTTATATTACCTGCCTGAACTGTACCTATAAACCTGGCAATCTGCAGAATTGTCAGCCCCTGCTATACGACCTTATACTCATTTACGATAAGAGGAAAATAGAACCCCATGCTGTTTTAAAACACCACAAGCTTATAAATCAATAGCGCTAAAATCATCACCAGAGGATGAATAAAATGACCTTAGTATATTTTTGTTATAACTGTAGGTGAAGTAAGACCTATATTATGTTAGTGAAATTATTCTTAAATATCAGATCTAACAAAAAAGAAGTATAAAAATAATATAAAAATAACATGGAGGAAAATAATTTTTATCACACAATATGATTTCATAGACAAGCACAGCTTAATGCATCAAGTTTTATAAGACCATCAGAAATTAAGAGAATTCTTCACAACTCATTGCTGTCTACTTATAAATTCTTGCAATATCCAGAGTTGCAGAAGTTAATTGTAAAACATACATACGTGTTAAAATTTAAAAACAAGATATTCTAGGTTCGATGTGTACACATTTAAATTGATAAATTTTAGGGTACCAAGAATAAAATCACTAAGTCATGTGATATTTAAAAAAACAGACATTCTAATCAGAGGTACATGGAATAGTAGGATAGTCAAACTCTATTTCTCTGGGGAGACTATTTGCTTACTGTAATATAATCCTGTGTTTCAATAGACATAGAGACAGCTACCCAGTATGAAAACGAGCTGTTAATTAAGTCAATTCAGTGAGGGGTAAAAATCAAACCAACTGGCTGTCTGGCATCATTCATTCAAATTAATCTGTTGATTGAATTTCCTCACTGTTTCTACCAGTTATTTTGTAATTGTATATTATAGTGACACTATTTCTTCAATGCAAATTGCCTCTTTCCACCATGAGTATAGGTCCAAAAATTAACATAAAATCTATGAGAGGAGAAGTACCCAGAGAAATTTCTAACAGACTTTCTAAAAGCTAATTAATATTCAGTAAAGAAGTAATAAATTTTACATGGAACTGCTTATGCAAGGAGTGGCATTTATTCATCCATTGTTCATTTGTTTATATAGTAAACATTAAGCACCTACTATGTTTCAAGCCTGTAGTCCTTTCCCTCTTGAAGCTTACAGGCTAATAGAGAGACTAACATTAAGAAGAAACTATTAACCAAAGCATTAATCAAATTCTAATAAGTATCAAGAAATAAAACAACACTAAGAATGGACCTAGGAGACCCCATCTAGTCTGGGGATTCTGAGAAGGCTTCCCTGAGGAAGTGACAGTGAGGCCAAATCTGATGAGTAAGCAGGCTTTCCTCACAGGGGTTACATTCACACTAACAGACCAATTTCGCTTGATGTGGTCTTCATTAACATAATGGAGACTAGTCTATACCACCCCTCAGCTTCACTGACTTACTTCTAGAATGCCAGGAGTGTCTCAACTGAGCTCTCTTGATCTCCTACTTTTCTCCTGTGACAAACTTCACTGACATCCTTGCCTGAGAAGAAACCTGGAAGGTGGCAACTTCTCAGGAAGGGCCTCTCTGGGAGACCAGTAGTACCTATGGATTCTATGTCCTGATGGCTTAAGAATGCAGTGTAGTCCTCACAGCACATTTGCATGTACCTGATGACCCAAAGTTCCTCTAATATGGTCTGTGTCTCTCTGACTTCTGACCAGATCCAGCGTGCTCGACAAGGGCCATGTGACCACTGTCAGATAAAGTCACAGTGCTGTCCTCTACATTCTCCTTGTTCTCTCTCCTTTCATTACCACCCACCCCAGCTATCATCCTAGTTGCCCAGGCAAGTGTCCACATTTTACCTCAGCCTAATGTTCACTGCTCCTCCCTCCTAGACCTGCTTTCCAGTTCAACAGACAAGCCACAGTGGACACTCAACAAAATTACATAAATGTTTCAGATATTAATCTGAGGAAACATAGTTTGCCTGTGATACATGACTTAATTACCACATGTGAATATTTGTGCAACACTTTCTGGTGAGTCCATATTCCCTCCTACTGGAATTTTTTTCTGGCCCATATGTGTGTTTTCACATCACCTGTGATGCTGTTGAAGGACAGCCAAAGGTTCTGATATGCAGGGCTCCTTGATTGTTGACTGGACATTAACCACAAAAGGCAGCATAGACTGCATTGATAGAGAAGAGAGCAATGTTACCTTATCAAGTGCAGCAAAGGGATGAGGATTTTCTTAACTCTCAAGTGGCTTCCTCAATGACAGTCTGAAATGTAAGGTATTTTAAATATGTAAAGTTTCAGAATTGAAGTATTTATATTGTATGAAATCTACAGTGAGCAATGTAAAAACTTTAAATCACTATGTCAAAATACTCTTATCTCTTATTTTCACTATTCATCTGAGGACTTGCTAATTTATTTGGTTCATAGGAAAGCCTAAGGCATTCCAGGGTGGGGGTGGTTATAAGATATTGCTTAATTGCTCATTCCAACAAAAAATATTTACAGAATATCCCAAAAAAAGGCAAATAAAGGTGCATGTTTATTATTATTAAGAAATTATTACATGAATGGTTGCAACTTTTTAAAATATATATATTTTTATTGATTTCAGAGAAGAAGGGAGATGGAGAGAAAGATAGAAACATCAGTAATGAAAGAGAATCATTGATTGCTGCCTCCTGCACACCCCGCAATCGGGATCAACCCCCCAACCCAGGCATGTGCCCTGACTGGGAATCCAACCAGTTACTTCCTGGTTCATAGGCCAATGCTCAACCACTGAGCCACGCAGGCTGGGCTGGCTGCAACTTCTATCATAAAGCAATGACTGATTAATCACACCAACACTGCATAGGATCATAAAGTTACCAGAAGTATCAAGTAAAGATAAAATTGTATTTGAATACTTGGACATTATATTTTAAGTGAAATATTTAAAAGAAAAGAAAGTGTGCAAAATTTTTGTTCATTATTATTAAATGAATCCAATTGCTATACAAATTTTAGTCGTCTATGCGTGGCTTAAACAAAAACAAAAAATATATATTTTCTTACAATTCTGGAGGCTTGAAGTCCAAGATCAAAGGGTCTGCAGGTTTGGTTTCTTCTGAGGCTTCTCTCCTTGGCTTATACATGGCTGTCTTCCCCTTGTGCTCTCACATGGATCTCTCCTAACCTCCTGCTTTTATAAGGACACATATTGGATTAGGGCTCACTCATATGACTTGATTTAACCTTAATTATTTCTTTGAAGGCCCTATCTCCAAATACAGTCACATTTGTAAGTACTGGGGTCAGGACTTAAATCTATAAATTTGGGGGCACACAATTTAGTCTATCACAGCAGCTATTACATTTAGAGGAATGCTACTATTAAAAATGTTCACTATGTGCTCATACAGAAAGTGTATCACTGACTTCAAACCAAGTAACATATTGTTCCCTTTGAAGAAGTGATTTTTTTTTAGGGACAATGTGAATCATGTAACTAATCATATCTTGCATTTTGCTTTGATCAACAGAAATTCTAGGCTCAGTTTAGGTAAATGTATTTTACTTTGTGGTCTCCACTTAAATTTTAACTTTCTCCCAGATTTCACTCAATTCATTTTAACTGTATTGTCAGAATCTTGATTCTTGTCATTTTTATCTATTTTTGTTATAAGCAGTGTGCAATATGACACTCTAGGTGGCCAGACTAAATAAATAAATGTTTGAGATATGTATCAGCAGACCTTACAAATGTCCACAGGTGGCCACCTCTGGTTTTCCTTAGCAAACCCCCAGAACTTGAAGCAATAGCATCTCTAATGAAAGCAGCATTTCTGTGAACTGGTTGGCTTCTCTACTACAATAGAGAAGTTATAAACATATTCCTTATCAAAAGGCAGCACAGTGTGTGTGCTGACTAACAGACCTGGGAGCCAGACTTCTGGGTACAAATGCTGGCTTGACCAATAGCAATTGTGATACTCTAGGCAAATTACATGAACTCTTTGTACATTATTTTTTTCATCTATCATACGAGGATAGTGGGAACACTTACAGCCTAGGGTTGTCATGAGGATCAAGTGAGTAAAAATGCATAAGATGATGAGAACAGTTGTAAACAAAACATTATAAAGTCTTATCATTCCAGAAAAATTATACTCCAAAATTTGCCTATCATTTCAGAGTCATCACAGACTCCCTGAAGCACCCCCTGACCTGCAGTGGAGTCGTGGGGGTCATGGACCCCAGTTCATAACTCTTGCTCTACATATTTTATCATGAACAATAGATATAGTTGAATTAACTCAGAAACACAGTATTTCTGTTTTTGCATTGATCTTTGCTGAACATCCACACAGCAGTGTGAAAGTATGTTGATGTTGCTTTGTGCTTTATTTCACTTTTTTAAAAAAAGAAGTCAAGAGAATAAATCATCCACCCTAGCTGGTTTGGCTCAGTGGATAGAGCTTTGGCCTGCGGACTGAAGGGTCCCAGATTCGATTCCAGTCAAGGGCACATGCCTGGGTTGCAGGTTCAATCCCCAGTAGGGGGCAGGCAGGAGGCAGCCAATCAATGATTCTCTTTCATCATTGATGTTTCTATCTCTCTCTACCTCTCCCTTCCTCTCTGAAATCAAGTTAAAAAAATTAAAAAAGAGAATAAATCATCCAAATGGCATTGGATTGTAGAGTACCATTTGGACATATTTTTTCTGGGAAATGACATGAATACAGCTTACTTTCATCTTGTCCTTTCAGAAACATTTAGTGACCATCTTCTTTGTGCAAGGCAGTCGGGTAGAGAGAGAAGGTGATATAAAGTGCTGGGTCTTTCAAAGCTAAGAGACAGTGTGAATTGTGGCCAGATCAATGAAACCACAGAAATCAGTATTGATTATGAAGACAACAAAAGGATGGACTAACTTTAGCCCTTTGTGCTGGATCCCTTAACACATATAGACATTCCCAGGCATCAGATTTCCAACTACAATTCATAGTAGCTTAAACTCTCCTTCCTTTTCTTACTTTATTCACTGAAAGATTCTTAAAGATACCATTTGAATAGGTTTTTATGCATGTCAATACACAAAATAAATGGAAATAGAAGAAATGTTAAACTAGAGTCAGCCTGTTCTTGTTAATATAGAATTGTTTTTAATGTCATTTCTTTTCACTGTACTTTCATATGACCAAATCATCTACAAAGTCCTAACAATTGTGGACTGAATAAAAATGAATTGGGTGTACTCAAACTGAACAGTAAGGAGGGGAAAATCCTTTATAGAGAAGCTTATATTTTCATACATAAAAGCTCTGCATTCCCCCATTATTGTGTGCTAAAAAAAACAACTCTCTAGTTTTCAAGTAATTTTGCATTAGCTTTGGTTTAGCAGTAATGTTCTTTTCTTTAGAGCAGCTTGCCCCAGCTTTTTAAGCCTTCTTGCGTAAATTAAAGAGAATGAAAAATAGCCAGCATGTGGCATTTTAAAGACCTTGACCCTCCATCATTATTGCCACAAATGTCCGCAT
>NW_005876381.1:0-10104 GCF_000147115.1 Myotis lucifugus | reverse complement strand
AGCAGCATTGCCATCCAACCAGTTGCACAAATCAGACTCCAGGAGTCATCCTTGAGACATCCTTCTTCTTGTCCCTCTTTCCCCAAAATCCAGTCTGTCACTCTGCCCTGATGATTGGTACCTTCTAAATCCACTACCTTCACGTGTCACAGGCTCAGCTGTTGTCAGCTGGTCTGTCATGGTGGCTCCCATGGGCTCCCTCCCTGCATGCTCACCTTCTAGCAGCCGTTGCCACACCAAAGTGGCTTTCACACTGGCGATGAGTTCCATGCCCTGAGCCTTGTGAAGACCCCGGTGGCTTCAGGCCCCTTTTCTGTTCCTTGTCCTGACCCGCATGGTCCTGTGTGGTCTGGCCCCTGCAGAGTGCCTGTGCTTTCTCTGGGCCCACCAGGTGGCCCTTATTTATGTTGCCAAATACCTTTCTCCTGCTCTACCTCCACACTTGGCATAGAGCTTCTCCAAGTGCTGCTGCCTCCTTTTTCTGTGCCTCCAAGCCCCTCTCCCCCACCTTCATCTATTTACCTTTTACTTACCCTTCAGCTTCCAAGAGGGTGTCTATGGACTCCAAGCCAGTATGCTGGGTTCAAATCCCCGCTCGGCCACGTAGTAGTTAGGGCAAGTTATTTAATCTCTATTTCCTTCATCTGCAAAATGGGAAAAATAACAGGACTATATCAGAGGGTTGTTATAAGGGTTGGTTGCGGCCGAAACCGGTTTGGCTCAGTGGCTAGAGCGTCGGCCTGCGGACCAAGGGGTCCCAGGTTCGATTCCGGTCAGGGGCGTGTGCCTTGGTTGCGGGCACATCCCCAGTGGGAGATGTGCAGGAGGCAGCTGATTGATGTTTCTCTCTCATCGATGTTTCTGGCTCTCTATCTCTCTCCATTCCTCTCTGTAAAAAATCAATAAAATATATTTAAAAAAAAAAAAAGGGTTGGTTGCGGGTATGTGTATGTGTGTCACAGAGAGAGTAGGACCTGGCACATGGTTAGTGCTGTAAAATACCTGCTGTTATTTTTGTTTTGGTTTTTTGTTAATCTTCACTTGAGGATATTTTTCCATTGATTTTTTGAGAGAGTGGAAGGGAGGGAGGAGGGGGAGAGACAGAGAGAGAGAAACATCAATGTGAGAGAGACACATCGATTGGTTACATCTGCATGCACCCCAACCTGGGCAGGGGATCGAGCCTACAGCCGAGGTAAGTGACCTTGACTGGAGTTGAACACGGGACTCTTTAGTCCGCAGGCCAATGCTCTATTCGCTGAGCCAAACCAGCTGCTATTGTTATTGTTACTTATTGCAAGAGTAAAATGCTACAATGACTGATGATTTTGAAAGCTGTTAACTTACCCATTCAAAACTAAGAAATGCATTTAAGAAGTAGGTGAACAGTTAACAGCAATATTTAGACAGGGAGGTAGCTAAGGAAGTCGGTTAGCAGTATATATATCAGGGTGGGAACGTCCAGTCCGAAAGCTGTGTAGAGCCCGAGAAATCACTTGGTCTGGCCCTGCGAAGGCATTAGGGGTGAATTAACTAAACGTTTGACCAAATAAAGCAGGCTAATTTTTAAGTTGACAATTTTGTATGGCCTGCAAATGATGTTATAAATATCCAAATGGCCCTTGGCAGAAAAAAGGTTCCCCATCCCTTGTGAGAAAGTGAGTTATTTTTAGGAAAAAAATATATCCTTTTTGAGCCCATAAACCATTTCTACAAATTTAACATAAAACAGAATAATAGAAAGTAAATTATACCATTATTCTAATCTCTAGAATTGATTTCAGTACTCTAGCATTGGTAATATTAGACAAAATAATTCTTCCAATTAAACAGTTCCTCTGAAAGACAAAATAATGATTTGGTGGCCATCTCATTGTCTGCACTGTCCTCGCAGAGCCGGTCAGCAAATCTCCCCTCTCTTCTCTGCCAGCCAGCACAGCTTCCTCTCTTTTCTGCTGACCGCAGTGGACAGTGAGCATCTAGTTAGAACTGCAGGAGCTGCACGGTGGAGTCGCTGCCGGGCCCTCTAGTGGAAGACTGCTGGGAAATTCTTGTTTCTGCACTGCCCTGTCAAATGTAAATGATCGCTAACATTTCTAATTGCACAGTGATAACTTTGGGTAATTTCACAGTAGGCTTGTATGTAAGAAGTGCATTAGAAGATGGTGATGCTCTCTGTCTGAGTATTAATCCAACACTCAGGCTTTTGACATTTAGCTACATGTATATCAGTGCACCTCTTGGTTTAGAACTTCTTGAAGGGTGAATTGAATGCATCGGTTTTATAATTTTGGGTGTTTGGGTGTTATACTTAGGTCGCTGATCCATTATTTTAAAAAAGTAATATGTATTTATTTGATCCCTTTTGAGTGGATTTTTGTGCCCGGTTTGTGGTATGGATAGAAACTCTTTTCTTTGCACATCCAGACATTCCAGCACACTGAGCATCATTGCTGAAAATCAGTTGCCCGTGAATGTGGGCATATTTCTGTACTCCATTTTGTTGGTCTATATTACAGTAATAACACACTACCTTGATTACCCTTGAGTCACTTTTAATTTGTTTTCTATTGCAATTTATTTGTTAAACAACTAGGTCATGTGTCCAAAGAGTTTTCCAGAGTCAGAATTTTACTGAAACATCCTGTGGGCAATGGTATGCTGGTGAATACTTAATGCCTGGTTCTCTGGGACAAAAAGCCCATATCTGTTGCGCTTGCTGGTTTCTGTGGTGTAAATATTCTTAAATGACTGATTTAAAACGACCAGTGTGCCCAAGCTGGTTTGGCTCAGTGGATAGAGTGTCGGCCTGTGGACTGAAGGGTCCTGGGTTTGATTCCGATCAAGGGAACATGCCGGGGTTTTAGGCTCAACCCCCAGTAGGGATCGTGCAGGAGGCAGCCTATCAATGATTCTCTCGCATCATTGATGTTTCTGTGTCTCTCTTCCTTCTCCCTTCCTCTCTGAAATCAATAAATATATTAAAAACAAAAACCCAACCAATGTGACATCACTGAATGCAGAGTTGGGGAGAGACATGCAGTCGTGCACCATCATGTAGTATTTCCACTGTGCACAGGTAGAGGTAAAATGTAGTGAAATAATTAGGGAATGTGAGTTGTGAGCATTCATTATCTTTTTAATAATATAGTTAATTATAAGAGTATACAAGTTAGTTTGAAACAATGACTGTGTTTAATATCTGGCTCACAAAATTCCTGAAATTTTAACAATTGGCTTTATGACTTTTTTTTTTAATTATAATTTTTTTTATTGCTTAAATTATTACAGAGTATTACATATGTCTCCTTTTTTTCCCCCCGCCCTTGACAATCCCCTGGCCTCCCCTACCCCCCAGTGTCTTATGTCCATTGGTTATGCTTATATGCATGCATACAAGTCCTTTGGTTGATCTCTTACCCCCCCCCCTCCTGCCCCCCCACCCTCCCCGGCCTTCCTGCTGTAGTTTAACAGTCTGTTCGAGGCAACTCTGCCTCTGTATCTATTATTGTTCAAGAGTTTATAATGGTCTCTATCCATTTGACCCTGTGATCCCACTTCTAGGAATATATCCCAAGAAACCAGAAACACCAATCAGAAAGGATATATGCACCCCTATGTTCATAGCAGCACAATTCACCATAGCTAAGATCTGGAAACAGCCTAAGTGCCCATCAGTAGATGAATGGATTAGAAAACTGTGGTACATCTACACGATGGAATACTATGCTGTTGTAAAAAAGAAGGAACTCTTACCATTTGCAACAGCATGGATGGAACTGGAGAGCATTATGCTAAGTGAAATAAGCCAGTCAATGAAGGAAAAATGCCACATGATCTCACTCATTCATGGCTTTATGACTTGATGCAAGCAAGCCAGTTCCAGCACAGCATTTCTAGTAGAGCAGTTGGACATGTTTCTCTGTCCGTATGTTTTATGTACTTCCTGAAAATGGGTAATGAGAGAAGTTTAGTCAAATTCAGGTTCTCCCTGGCTGTTGTGGCTCAGTGATTGAGTGTTGCCCCATGCACCAAAAGGCTGCCGGTTCAATTCCTGGACACATACCCAGGTTGTAGGTTCCGTCCCCTGTCAGGCTACGTACAAGAGGCAACTGATTGATGTTTCTCTCTCACATCAATGTTTCTCTCCCTTCCTCTCTATCTAAAATCAATAATATAAAAAATTTGGGTTCAACTTTTTGGCAAAGTTGTTTAATAGGTTATGGAAGGTCGCTGATTATTATTGCCTTTGTCCATTGGAGCTGCAAATTGGTGATAGTCTGTCATTCTTTAGTTATTAGTTGGAATTATCTGCAGTAGAACTAGTTGATTGCATCGAGGTATAAGTTTTTTAAGGAAATACAAGATAAATAAAAGGTACTTGTTAAATAAAAGGTTATCCATTTTTAGAATAATGACTTGGTTCCCTAGAGTCCTTCCAAGGTGCCGATCTTTTTAAAATGTCATTATGAATTTAGAGACTTAAACATATCTAGTGTGGTTCAACCCACTGAGGTTTTTATTTAAACTGACCCATTTTCTTACTAGAGGGAACCTCTGCAAGTTGATTCTTGATCCTTTTGACACACATTTAGTGGTCTTTGATAGCTTTCTTGCTGTGGTTCCAGAGTCGTCATTTATACTTCCTATCCCATGCTTCATACTGATCCATTTTTTAAAGAGCCATAGTCCTTTAATAGAACGTGGTATTTAGATACCATAGTCTGGCCACTAGGGATGCTCACTGCTCCTAGGTTCTTGACTATTTCTAAGACATTTAACTGACAGCAAGGAAATAGACACATACACATATTTTTAAGGTAAAATGTGTTATGAGTTAATTTAATATTTCTATTTGAAAGTTAGAACTGCAAGATTTTTAGCGAAAATTTTTTATATTTGTGTCTTTTTTTCCATGCTGAAAATCCTAGTTGTTAGTAACATTCTACTTTTACTCATGTGCAACACACAGCAGCCACATATAGTATTATCAACACTACCTCCAATAATGACTACTAAACAGTTATATAGAGAGAAATGAGTAAATTCATATTTTAAAGGCACTTTAGTTTCTTCTGTTGGTTATATCAACAGCTTCATAAATAGTTGGATTAATTTGATTAATTTGGCTTTTAAATTTTAGACATTGAGTTTTAATTTTAGCCTGTTTTATAGTTGTGTAAAATATAATTAACATGTTTCCAAAAGTGCAGTCTGATAAAACATGATATTTTTCAACTAGCTTCTATCCCTGCTGTTTCCCTGATTTATATTATAATTAAAAAAAACTATTATGTGTATACATTTGTATGTCTCTCTAGGTGAATACTAACATACATTCCATTCCACCTTGCTTTTTCATCCATATGTGCAGGGGATGCTACATAGCAATATATATACAGATATTTCTCATTACTTTTTAAACTGATAAATATTCTGCTGTTTAATAGCTATAATTTTCCACCAAATTTCTCTCTAGATGAGTTTGGGTTCTTTCCAGTATTTTGCTATTACAACTTTTAATGTCTTTTCATATTTTTGCCATTATTAGTTTAGGAGATACATATATATACATATATATATGTATACACACACACACACACACACACACACACATATATATGTGTGTATATATATATATATAAATAAATAATTTTTATGGACTTTTGTTTTTGAGAGAGGGAGGGAGAGAAAGAAAAACATCCATGTGGGAGAGAAATATTGATTGGTTTCTTCTTGGGGATCGAACCCACAATGTGGGTATGAGCCCTGACCAGGAATTGAACCCACCACCTTTTGCACCTTTTGGTGTACAAGACAATGCTACAACCAACTGAGCCACATTGGCCAGGGTTGGGATATATTTTAATATTAGTATTTTTCAACATATTTTATGAAAAATTTAAAGCACAGCAAAGTTTAAAGAATTTTACAATAAACACATATACCCACCGGCTAAATTGATATATAATTTATTTATTGTGAAATGTACAAAAATAAGTACATTCATTGTTTTGATAAATGGCATATGTATCAGGTGTAGAATGTTACCATCACCTGGAAGTTCCCTCATGCTTCTTCAGAGACATCCACTGCTTTGATGTTCTTTCCACCATCAGCTTGGCATTTAAAGTCACTTTGCGATTGTGTCTATTTTGTTTCCTCTGTGATTAGGTTTCTCTCCTGATTTTGCTGAGGTTTTTTATATCATTAACCTATAATCTAGAACCTGAAATTACATTAGCTTTTCAAGGACAGTATTACAGATTTGTTCCCCTTCCTGCTCCCCATTAATGATTTTTTTTCTTTTAAGCCTTATACAATTCCTACACTATACACTTCCTTCATTTAAACTGTACAATTCAATGGTTTCTGGTATATTACATTATTAAGTGTTAAAAATTGTGGTACAGTATATATAATAAAAATGCCATTTTAACCATTTTCAAGTGTACAGTTTAGTGGTATTAATTACATTCATACTATGTGTAACCATCTTTGCCATCCATCTTCAGAACTTTTTCATCATTGTAAACAAACTGTGCCCATGAAATAATAACTCCCATTCCCCTCCCCTCAGTCCCTGATAACCCCCATTCTACTTTGTCTCTATGAATTTACCTATTTTAGGTACCTCACATAGTGGAATATATTTGTCCTTTTGTGTCTGACTTATTTCACTTAGCATAATGTTTTCAGGTTCATCCACGTCGTAGGATGTATTAATACTTCATTTCTTCTTTATTATCTCTTTTGGTGGTAAAATATGTGTAACATAACATTTATATTTTTGATCATTTTTTAAAATTTATTGATTTGAGAGAGAGACAAACATTGATTTGTTGTTCCACTTATTTATGCATCATTGGTTGCTTCTTATACGTGCTCTAACTGGATCAAACCCACAACCTTAGCATATTGGGATGATACTCTAACCAACTGAGCTACCCTACAGTTTTGATCATTTTAAAGTGTACAATTAAGTGACATATAGTACTTTTCAGAATGTTATGCCACTATCACCGTTATCTCATTCTAAAACATTTTCATTACCCCACACCCATAAACACTCAATTCCTATTCACCCTCTCCCCTCAGCCCCTACCTCTCCGACCCCCCTCTTCTCTCTCCCAGTCCCTGGCTACCACTAATCTGCTTTCTGTCTCTATGAATTTGCCCTTTCTGCATGTTTTATATAAATTGAATTATACATAAACTTTTTGTAGCTGACTTATTTCACATAACAGTGTTTTCAAGATTTATACATGTTGTAATATGTATCAGTTCTTCATTCCTTCTTATAGCCAAATAATCTACACTAATAAAAGAGAAACATGGTAATTAGCGTACGACTGCTACCCTTCCCATTGGCTAATCAGCATATCCTTATGTAAATTAACTGTCAGCCAAGATGGCGACCAGCAGCCATGCACTGAAGTGAACAGGGAGGCTTGCTTGCTTCAGTGACTGCGGACTCCAACGTTCCCCGCCTAACTTGCCGGCCTCTCAGCTGCAACTCTAAGCAACTATGTTGCAAATATAGAAGCTAAACAAAACCCTAGAAACCGGCATTCAGTTAGCCGGGCTTCAGCCAGCCTGACCGCAACATTGTATCAAAGTTTTCAGCAGCCGAGGCCTCAGAGCTAAAGCTGGCCCAGAATAAAAAAAAAAAAAGAAAAAAAGAAAACAAGGAGCGGTTGGGAGCTTTTAGTCACCTGCCAGCCGGAAAACAGCCCTCAGCCCCTCAGCCAGACTGGCCAGGCACCCCAGTGGGGACCCCACCCTGATCCAGGACACCCTTCAGGGCAAACCAGCCGGCCCCTACCCATGCACCAGGCCTCTATTCTATATAGTAAAAGGGTAATATGCCTCCCGGCACCGGGATCAGCGGAGCAGCGAGGCTCCCGGCACCGGGATCAGCGTGACAGGGGGCAGCGCCCAAACCCCCTGATTGCCCTGCAGCTCTGTGTGTGACAGGGGAAGGCGCCCCAACCCCCTGATCAGCCCTGCTCTGTGCCTGATAGGGGGGAGCTCCCCAATCCCCTGATTGCCCTGCGGCTCTGTGTTTGACAGGGTGCAGCGCCCAACCCCCTGATTGGCCCTGCTCTGTGTGTGACAGGGTAGAGCCATAACCTCTCATCGGCCCTGCCCCGAGTGTGACAGTGGCGGCGCCCCAACCCCCTGATCGGCCCTGCTCTGTGGGTGATAGAGGGTGGCACCCCAACCCCCCTCCACGGGCCTTGCTCTGCGTGACAGGGTAGAGCCATAACCTCCCCATTGGCCCTGCCCTGAGTGTGACAGGGTGCAGCGCCCCAACCCCCTGATCCGCCCTGCTCTGTGTGTGACAGGGGGCGGTGCCCCAACTCCCCTATCGGCCCTGCTCTGTGAGTGACAGGGGGGAGCTCCTCAACCCCCTGATCGGCCCTGCTCTGTGCGTGACAGGGGGGAGCTCCCCAACCCCCTGATCGACCCTGCTCTGTGTGTGACAGGGTACGGAGCCCCAACCCCCCTGATGGGCCCTGCTCTGTGAGTGACAGGGGGCAGCGCCCCAACCCCCTGATTGGCCCTGCTCTGCGCGTGACGGGGCGGTGCCCCAACCCCCCAATCGGCCCTACCCTGAGCGTGACTGAGGGTGGCATTGCAACCTCCCGATCCACCCTGCTCTGTGCATGACGGGGCGGTGCCCCAACTCCCCAATCGCCCTGCTCTGAGCCTGACCAGGGGCTGCACTTAGGGATTTGGGCATGCCCTCTGCCACCCGGGAGCAGGCTTAAGCCAGCAGGTCGTTATCTCCCGAGGGGTTCCAGACTGCGAGAGGGCACAGCCCGGGCTGGGGGACCCCCCCCCCCCCAGTGCACAAATTTTTGTGCACCGGGCCTCTAGTATTCTATAATGTAGATAGACCATATTTTGTTTTTCTGTTTATCAGCTGATTGACATATTGACATTTAGGCTGTTTCTCCTTTTTGCCTATTATAAATAATGATGCTATAAATAGCATTATTGAATTTTTATGTGATTGTTAGTTTTCACATGGACTTATGTTTTTATTGCTCTTGGATATACTAGTACTAGTGGCCCGGTGCACAAAATTCGTGGGCCTGCACCCTCTCCAATCTAGGACCCCTCTCGCAATCCGGGACTGCTGGCTTCTAACTGCTCATCTGCCTGCCTGCCTGATTGCCCCTAACCACTCTGCCTGCTGGCCTGCTCGCCTCCAACTGCTCCCCCCCCACCGGCCTGCTCACCCCCAACTGCCCCCCCCCGCCGGCCTGATCACCCAAAACTGCCCTCCCCTCTTGGCCCCTAACCGCCTCTACCTTGGCCCCACCACCATGGCTTTGTCCAGAAGAACGTCTGGAAGGTCTCCCAGTCTAATTAGCATATTACCCTTTTATTAGTATAGATAGAGACCTGGTGCACAGGTGGGGGGCCGGCTGGTTTGCCCTGAAGGGTGTCCCGGATCAGGGTGGGGGTTCCCTTGGGGGGGCGGGGCGGCCTGGGCAAGGGGCCTATGGTGGTTTGCAGGCCGGCCACGCCCGCATGGGGTGAGGGTCCCCACTGGGGGGCGTGGCCAGTCTGGGTGAGGGGCTGATGGCTGTTTGCAGGCTTGCCACGCCCCCCAGCAAGGACCCTCACCCCATGGAGGCGTGGCCAGGCTGGGTAAGGGGCTGAGGGCTGTTTGCAGGCCCCTCCCTTGACAGGCCGGCCCGGCAACGGTGACCCAAGCCTCCCGCACGCCTGGGCCGGCTCTGTGTCCACAGGTCCCCTCTTTGGTGGCCAGCCTGGGCAAGCAGGAAGCTTAGCTTCCTCCATTTCCAGGGGCGACCCAAGCCTCCTGCTCGCTCTGGCTGGCTCTGTGGCTGCCGCCATCTTTGTCCCGCTAATTTGCATACTCCTGATTTGGCTGGTGGGCATTGTGAAGGTACAGTCAATTTACATCTTTCTCTTTTATTAGTGTAGATACCTAGGAGTGACATTGTTGGGTCAGATGGTAGCACTATGTTTAAATTTTTGAGGAACTGTCAGACTATTTTCCAAAATGGCCACACCATTTCATATTTCCACCAGAAATATAAAAGGTTCTCATTTCTCCATATCCTC
>NW_005876380.1:0-10108 GCF_000147115.1 Myotis lucifugus | reverse complement strand
CCTTCCCCCAAACCTGGGGGACCAAAGCGCTGCTTTCCCACAACCCTTTTTTTCTTCCAAAGGGCTGTGGGGCATTCGGGGGACTGGCCAACGGAGCCAGGAGGTTTTTATTCATTTTAATCAGAGAATGAGCCAGCCCCCCATTTTCCAGGAAATTAAGTTGGTGAGACAGGGGTTCTTATACCAAAAGGCAACATTTTTTTCTTTCCAGAAAACTCCCCAAGCAGTCACCTAGGCCCTCAGTCCCAAGAGACACCCCGTTCAGGGCATAGGGGGAGCCGCTCGAGAAAGCCGGGCGGTACCTGTGCTTTTTAGGTCCAGCTCTGTGGCTGGGGAAGAAATGGCCTCGGTTTCATAGCAATGATCCCCATTAATATAAAGAGAAAATTTAAATAGGAAGAGGATTGGGAGCATTTAGGACCTTGTTACAAAGTGTTTTAATCTCATCTTCCTTTTTAATCCTCCAACACCCTTTGCCCCTCGATAGAGTCAGCCACCCGGAGGTCCCGAGGGTATTTGAGGGCAGGTCTTTTTGAACTCAAAACTAAGCGGGGGTGGGGGGGTGGGGGGGGGGGGTTGAGGAGGGAGTATGTGCAGAGAGAGAGGGTGTTGCTGGCAGGAAGTGAAGGTCTGTAGCCACTCTAGGGGGAAGAGGCCAGAGAGAGGGAGCCTGAAGAAGGCAGGCCAGGCGTTGAGTCTCTGGGTCCCCTCCCTCTTTCTACTCAGAAGCCCAGTGCCCTAGGCCCCCTAACATGTAAGCCTCTGTGCATGACACAGGAAGCCTGGAGTGCTCACCTGGGTGGTTTTCATGCAAACTGGCATGCAGGCCCAGGGCAGAATTCCAGAAGCTCCAGGTTCTTTCTTGGCCCTTTGAGGTCACACCCAGGACTCAGCCTGCTCTACTCCAGCCTGGCACAGATATCTACCCCGATTTGCAGCATTTTGTAATCATTCTAGGTAAATTTCCAGTAGGCAGGAACCTCACCTGGGGGGGCCACACTTCAAGCCTTGTAGTGTTTAGAGGCAGTCTAGCTTGCAGCAACTACCTGGTAGCTTGGCAGCATGAGCTAGAAGTGGTGAGCACACCAGCTCTGGGTTCAAAAAGACCTGCCCTCAAATATCCTCAAGGCCTCCTGTTGGCTGACTTTGGGGGCAAGGGGGAGTTGGAGGATTAAAAAGGACAATGAGATTAAAACACTTTGTAACAAGTACCTGAATGCTCCTGAATCCTCTTCCTATTTAAATTCTCTCTTTATATTAATGGTGATTATTGCTATGAAACAGAGAGGCCATAAAGCTAAAGGACACTTAAAAAGGACTTATACCCCTCCCAACCTGGAGAGGGGCCATGTCAGCCCCAGCAGCAGACCTGGGCCTACAAAAGACCAGTGTTTGTGGAGCCCAATCTTCTGCCTGACTGCCCAGAAGTCTCTAACCTCGAGATCTGCCTGCTAGAGGTGGATTTTCCCTGGCTGGGTGAGGGAGAGACGTCGCCATGTGCAGTCCCTGTTTGCAATCGAGGTTGGAGGGAGGGAGAGGGAGGGACTTCAAATCTTTTCTTTCTTTTAGGGTTAGATAAAAGGAGAAAAATTATCTTGAAGGTCCTGTAAAAATGAAATGAGAAAAGTGCTTATAGAGCAAGTTGTGATAAAACACTGTAAATTCCAAGTCTAACTCAGGAATGTTATCAGTTGTTTGAAAAGGGCTGTGTAGCTGATAGAGGGAGACTTGAAACCAAGGGTGTGGGAAAAGTCAAGTGCTTGGCTTTCAGCTATGGAGTTTCTATTTCCCAAGTGCATCCGCTTGGCCTTTACAGTCCCATCAACTCTGTGGGATTAGACCCACTTCCAGGTCATGAAAACCACAAGGCCAAGCAATTCCCTCTCCTGTCTGCTTCCACGGAGGTAGAGGAGCTGGATTGGTGGGTACACCTCACTGGGGTTTGCTAAAGTAGTCTGGAACATAATGGGCTTCTTATAAACTTTCACACTGTCACCAAGGAAACAAAAAAGTAATGAAGACTTCTTCCCTTTACTTGTAGAGTGTCTGGGAAATGATGCTGGAGCATCTCAGAACCATGCCCTTTTTATATCTCCTATGGGTGTTTGCATGTATATTTAAAAAATTTAATTATATTCACAAACATAAACGCATGAATACATTCCCACTGAAAAACAGATTACTGTAGTTCTCCCTGGACCATGGCCCATAATCCTTTCCATCTATTATTATCAGTTTTGTGTGTATCGTTCTTGAATGTTATGATCCTGTGCTTTTTTTACCCAGTGGAATCGAAGGAATCATATTGATGTCCTCTAGTTTGCTTATCATAACCAACAAAATGCCATGGAATTTATCCACACTGATAAAGGAAGCCCTAGTTCATTTTAAGTGGGAACCATTTTCCTTCATAGGAGTATATCACACAGGGACATTCCACATATCCATTCTTTTTTGATAGGCATGTAGGTCGTTTCCAATGTTTTGCTGTCACAAGCCGTGTTGTGATGAACATCCTGTGTAGCGTGTGAAACCTCAGAGAAAATGCCGCATTGCTCTCCAGGTGGCTGTGTCCATCTCTGCTGTCTCCACCCCCTTTGAAAGCATCCACCGCACTTGTCAGGTTTTTGATACACCACACTTTTAAGCTTTGGCCAACCTGATGAGTATAGTGGCTTTTTATTGTCTCAATGTGCTTTGTTGAGATTATATCGTTTGTATACTGATTGACTGTCTGCATTTCTTCTGAGGAATTGCCTATTCATTTATCTGTTGACCATTTCGAGGTTCCTTATTTTTTCTTAAGTTGTGATATAAATCTGCTGCCTCAACTATTTAAAAGATTTTTTTCTCATACTGCTTTCCTGTCTTTTAAATTCCTAAAGCTCTTAAGGTTATTAGAGTCAGAAGTTCATTATAGTTCCTGTTTTGTCTCAGAAGACATTCTTATTTTGAAGCAATCAACAGTCTCCTCTACTTTTTGCTAAGATGTTTTGCCTATTTACAGATATTGTATTTACTTATTTGTAGGCCTTTCATTCATCTGGAATGCCATTTTAAAAAATATGTTTTTTATTGAGAGAGGAAGGGAGAGGGAGAGAGATAGAAACATCAAAGATGAAAGAGAATGATTGATTGGCTGCCTCCTGCACAGCCACTACTGGGGAATCGAGCCTGAAACCCATGCATGTGCCCTGACGGGAAATCAAACCGTGACCACCTGGTTCATAGGTCGGAGCTCAATCACTGAACCACATCAGCCAGGCTGGAATGTCATTTTGAGTGTGGTGTGAAGTCAGGATGAGGGAGTGAGGGGTGACTATATTAGGGCCAGAACTGGTTTCCCCAAACCTAAACACTGCACTCTCAGATGGCTTTACTGGCCAAGGTGCCTTCTGCAGGACAAGGGATGTACACAGGGCAACCTTTCCAAACTTGCCTGAAGGCTGGGAGTGGCCCAGGAGGCAGCAGGTAGAATTCTGCCCTTGGTTTTCATTCCAAAAGGAAAGCAAATGAGCTCAACGGCATTTATGCAATAGTTCACCTAGCCCTGCTGATTCAAAACGTCCCCTTAATCACAATCAGAGCCCTCCTATTTAGAAAATAACAATATTCATTATCTTTTTACCCTACTTTCCCTATTTGAGTTAAAAATAATACAATACAGTTCCACACACTTTTTCTCTATCCACCCCCATACCATATTCTGAGTTAAGTGAAATGGTTTGATGTCAATAATTTTGATTTTAGCTCAAAGTAGTACATAGTAGTATTTAGAGAAAACAAACACACGTGAATACTTTAATACTTAAAAGCAAAATTTTGGCTAAATGCCTGGCTTGGAATTCCTTTGGCTCTGCTGCTTCGAGCAGCGTGCCCTTGTCCAGGTCATCTGACCCATTAAATATCCTGATCCGAGAACTGAGGCTACGCTGAGGCCTGCCCCTCAGGGGCTGCCTAATAAGAGTTCACTGAGGTGATGCTGCACAGTCCACAGCCGATGTTCTTTAGTATTTGAGTATTTGCCGGTGGGCTGAGGGATTACCGTTTACACCACCCACAGCTGAAAGTCAGAAGTCTGGTTTAAAGGGTGTGAGACGTATGGGTATGTACATGTGTTGGCTAATTATGTCTGTTGGGGGACCCAGGTTCTTGTGCAAGGCCCATGAGGGAGACCTTCGCATCTATGTCCCCACAGGCACTTGAATTCCACGAGATTTGCTAGAGGCCTGATAAGCATGGATGTACTCATAATGGATAGAAATATTTTAATTTAAGAAGGCCCCAGAAAATTCAGGACCTGGTGCCCCTTGTGTGTGTTGGTACCCCCAGGGGAACCTCAACATGTGGATGGACCAGGTTTCCATACAGTTTATCTTCTTGGACCCTCCTCAGATTTGAAAATCCCTGTAAACATCGCCCTGCACCACAGTGTCCCTTGAGATCAGGGCTTCCACAACAGGGGGCCCTGAAGGCCTCCAGAGAGCGGCCATGAGAAGGAAACCTGGCCCTACACAGCCAGCCCCAAGTCCTTTGAGGATGGCTTTCCAGCAGCCAGAACCGGCTTTGTCTGGCCTCCAGAGTCAGTCTTCCACCAATGAGTGACAGGCACTGGGGAGTAAATACTTCAGCTCCCTCTCCTCTGGCTGAGACCACTCTGAGGTGAGAGCTACACTGTCCCCAAAGTTACCATCAGGGAACTTTGCTTGAAATTGGACCCTACTCTGAGCTCCTGCTCTGCCCCACTATGGGATTCTCTTCGGAGCACTTCCTAATAATCCATTTTCATAAAAAGGCCTGTTTTTGGAGAATCTGAGCCATGATGCCCCAACCTTCCTGCTTGCCCAGCCAGGTGCTCTCCCGACCAGCCCCCACCTGGATGTAAATTCTTCACAGCAGGAATGCTGTCTCTTTGCTCCCCATTCCATCCTCTGAGCTCAGGACAGGCCCTGGCACTCATGGGTTATTGAATGAATGAGTGCTCGTCCTTCCCCACCTTCCTCTTTGTAACTTCCCTGTTCATTTCCTTCTAGACCAGGGGTAAGTCAGGACAGGACACAGGGGGGTTGAGCGCCAACCAGTCCATTAGACCTTGGCTGGCCATGATGGGGAAGTAGCTGACGTTGTAGCAGCCATTAAAGAAGCACTGCTCAAGATATATATATTTCAGAGAGGAAGGGAGAAGGAAAGAGAGATAGAAACATCAATGATGAGAGAGAATCATTGATCAGCCGCCTCCTGCACGTCCCACATTGGGGATCGAGCCTGCAATTCAGGCATGTGCCCTGACTGGGAATCGAACCATGACCTCCTGAGCCATGCCAGCCAGGCTGCTCAAGAGTTTTCAGTTAGTCGCCACCAAAAATGCCAATGTGGTTGCACATCCAGAATGCAGCTGTGCTCTCCTTATCCACGGTTAAGTTCTCATTGAGTGGAAGCCGGTGGCTTTAAACATGGCCCCCCAGTGATTAATTTATAAGCTGCCTCTACTGAAATGGAAAAAACCGACTTGGCTCTACATTGTCCAGCTGGGAAAGGCCGGGTGGGCCACGCTGATACATGTGCCGCTGACTCCATGCAACTTCTAGAGGCCTAGACTCGTTGTGTGTGTGTGTGTGTGTGTGTGTGTGTGTTTCTAAACCATATTGCAATGATACTGCAGAGCAAACCCTCTGATATAACTTTCAATTTGGAAAAATAGAAGAGAATTTAAAAAAATAGTTCAGTACATGAAATATGGAAGCAGCTAGTGTGGTATATTTTGAAACAGTCATTGTGCTAACGTGCTGATTTACTTTGTCAGTTTCTGAGGCCAGTATTGTATTAGATTCTGCAATGACCTCGGAAGTCATAGATATCACCAAATTACTGCCCATGGCTTTGAGTTTTAAGGTTAAATAACAAGGCAAATGAGAGAAGCCCATGAAGAATGAAGTTCTTCCTAAGAGTTGGCACTAATGTTTCTATAGTCCTGGTTAGTTTTAGCATTTGTGTTATAAGTTTGATTATGCATTTTTTTCTTTATATTTTTAGAGTATTTATTACACAGAAAGCTTTAGGTCTATAATGGAGAAGAAAAACAAAAACTCAGTGTGCTTGCCCTGGCCAGTGTGGCTCAATTGGTTGAACAACATCCTGTGCACTAAAAGGTCACCAGTTTGATTCTGGGCCAGGGCACATACCTGGGTTGCAGGTTCCATCCCAGTCGGGAGTGTGCAGGAGGCAGTAGATCGATGTTTCTCTCTCATCTCTCTCTCTCTCTCTCTCTCTCTCTCTCTCTCTCTCCCTCTCCCTCTCTCTCTCAAATCAATAGAACACACACACACACACACACACACACACACACTGAAAACACACACACAAACACAACAATGTGCTCCATCAAATTTAGGATATGGTCAATTATAAGATACACTTATTTTATATATCATCAAGAAAAAAGATTCCCTAATTAGAATTATACCACACTCTTAATTATAAAATATACATGATTTCATAGTTGATAAAATACAACAATCAGAACATCTTAGATTGAAGTGTGCTAACCTATGTCTTCATGGAGCTCAAGTTGGGGTCTGAGATTGTGTTGGTCAATTGTTAATGTCCTGTTTTGCTGTCGTATTAGTGACAAACATGCTGCGTGAAGACTAGCATCTTGGAATTTACAAAATGGGGTGACCAGCAGGCATTCCAGCCTCTTGAGCTCCACCTGGCACCCTCTCAGGTGTCACAGGGCTTTCGGGAGGCACTCTGCCATGACAATGGCTGGCAGCCTGGCAGGAGCAGGCTCCTGCACAGTGAGCAGGCACTTCTGCCCTAGGTCTCTGGGAAACACACAGTCGGGAGGCAATTTGCATGGGAAATGAGAGCGAAGCCCTGGCTGTGATGCCCTTTCGATCTTTAAGCATTTAGAGCAGCCGTGGGCAAACTATGGCCCACGGGCCGGATCTGGCCCGTTTGAAATGAATAAAACTAAAAAAAAAAAAAGACCGTACCCTTTTATGTAATGATGTTTACTTTGAATTTATATTAGTTCACACAAACACTCCATCCATGCTTTTGTTCCGGCCCTCCGGTCCAGTTTAAGAACCCATTGTGGCCCTCGAGTCAAAAAGTTTGCCCACCCCTGATTTAGAGGAATTGCAAGGCCAATGTAGTGTGGGTAGGGTCACCATTGAGATAACCTTGTCCACCCACACATGGGTTCAGCCACAAAAGGTTCCTACAGTTGAGAAAACTATGCAAAACTTGAAGCAAAAAAAAAAGTTTGTTTTCAAAGTCATAGTTGGAAGCCTACCTGAGACACCTGGGATGTCATTTTGTTTGATTCTTTTCTCTGATTAAGGCACAGACTCTACAAAGTCACATGCAGAGCTTGTGGAAGACTGATATTTGTTTGGTAGACAAGATGGCCCTGTATATCTGTAGTCAGTTTGTATTAGGTTGAAGTATATGAACTTGCAGTGATGGAAGGTAAAAAACGGTTGAAGATCAGCAATGTCAAGCTTATGTCTAATCTTGCAGAGTTAGACACACAAGCTGGCTGACAGGAGCTGTTACAGCTGGCTCAAGATGGGATTCTTCTGTCCACGGGCTATTTACCTGTCTCTGCCATCTGGCGTTGACTTTAACATCCTGTTGATCTCCCCCTTAATATGTTAAATAATTCTTTGATACATATTCACTAGGCATTTGTATAAGAATTATGATTTCTCACTTTTTGAAAACGATCTCTGAAGTTCATCCATATCCGTGCTGTTCTAAGAGGCGTGACAACTGTGTATCTTTGGCCGTGTGTGTGTGTGTGTGTGTGTGTGTGTGTGTGTGTGTATAGATTTCATTTTCCTCAAGTGTTAGGTTTCTAACACCTCCTTTGGCTCAAACTTCTGAAATTGCCAGCTGTCCTTTGCCTTTCCGGAATGCAGTGGCATGAGTGCTGCAGTCACATTCACTTCCCTTTACCACCTCCGGTTTCCTTCAATGGGCTTTCTAGAAGCGCTGGAGGAGAAATAATGACTCGTTCCTTTCTGGAAATCAATCTGAATGTATATTTCAACAATGTAAGTATGAAAACTATTGGCTTCAGCATTTCTAATTCTAGGAATTGACCCGAAGAAATAATCAGATAATGTATAAAAGCATATTTTTGGCAACATCATGTATAATAGTAATCAATGAAAAAAGGATTAAATATTTAACAGTGGATTCATCAAAGTGTGGTAGAGCATTATACTGGAATACTATACAGCTATTAACATTGTGATCCTGTTATATATTAATTGATATGCACAATATATGTCATATATCAATATAGTAAAAAATAAATATATAGTGATATATTATTAAGTGTTAAAAGAGTTGAATAACAGTGTGTATTCTCGAAGCCTATTTATGTAAAACATGCATCTATGGATTTATATAATATAATAGAAATGCAAACAGAGCAAAATTCTGGATGCATCAGCATCAAGATACTCACAGGGTTCATTTCCAGGTGGAGCGAGAGGGGATACAATACAGGTGATATTCTTTTTCTTTACACTTTTTATTTCTTTCTACACACTTTTTTAAAAAGGAAAAAATAGCTATTTTCACTTTGGGGGAAAATAAAAGTAAAATAATAATTTGATGGGTGGAATTCATATAGAACCTGGAATTATCAGCATAGCAATTAGACAAGCTTTCTTCAGAGCTCCTGGGTTCGGCGACAAAAATTGGACTATAGGTGCTGAAGTTTACCAAATGGAAGTGCCAGCAATACTTATGCTTGGTTGTTGCAGGCTTTGATAAAACAAAGGAAATGAGATGTTCCTCGCTTACTAAAACTTCGGCCTTGTCATTCAGAGCTGTACCTCACCTATCCAGTCTACATTTTTTTTTTTTTGACAAATATACTCAATTACACACCAGGAGTTAACTTCCATATGGATCGAAGTCACTCTTAATTCCAAAACATCAGTTATATAACAAAGTTTTCTCTTCCCCTCCTCTCCCTAGTTACAAAAAAACAAAGTAAGCTCTAAGCTGTAATTTCTCTGTGCCCTGCTGCTTCTACTCAACTGACTCCAAATGCCTACTAATTTCAAAAGCACTGAGTCAGCTGGGGTATGTGTTTAAAGCAGCATTTCCTCAAATGCTTTTCACCCGGCACTAGCAATGTAGGGTGTGAACAAGCATGATTTCACTGGAATACCACTGGAAACATCCAATGAAACTGGGTTAAACATTTGATTCATCAAGGTCACTGTGGGCTCCTTAGGACCTTTAAGATCAGGGGTGGGGAACCTTTTTTCTGCCAAGGGCCATTGGGATATTTATAACATCATTCCTGGGACATACAAAAGTATCAACTTAAAAATTAGCCTGCTATATTTGGTCAAACATTTAATTAATTCACCCCTAATCCCTTGGCAGGGCCAGACCAAATAATTTCATGGACCTTCTATGGCCCACAAGCTGGATGTTCCCCACCCCTGTTTTAAGATGCTCGTGTGCTCTGTAGTCTGGACAAGTGTGCAGGTTCCACAGGCCTACTGACATCACAAATTTTTGTTGATGACCATTCTGGGGAACAGAGTTCTGCAGAAACTCTCTCTCTCTCTCTTTTTTTTTAAATCGTCACCAGAGGACAAGTTTAGAGAGAGGAAGTGTGGGGGGTTGGGAGGAGAAGAAGAGAAGAGAAGAGAAGAGAAGAGAAGAGAAGAGAAGAGAAGAGAAGAGAAGAGAAGAGAAGAGAAGAGGAGGGAAAGGAAGAAACATGGATTGGTTGCTTTCCGTACCTGCCCCAACTGGGGGTAGAACCCACAACCCAAGTAAGTGCCTTGACCGGGAATCGAACCAGCAACCTTTCTGTGCACAGGACAACCCTCCAACCAACCCAGCCACTCTAGCGGGCCTGCTGAAACTCTTAAAGAAATCCTAACTAAGGGAATGCTGGCATGGCCCCCTTGGGGGTGGTAAGTACTGCATTTGTAATATCATTTTTAATTAAACACACACACACACACACACACACACACACACACAAGTTAATGGCGTTAGGATTCAAAGGGACAGTGACTGGAGAGGAGACATGGGTCTACAACTTGCAACATTAAAATGAAAATTT
>NW_005876379.1:0-10111 GCF_000147115.1 Myotis lucifugus | reverse complement strand
AGGTCTTGCTCCCCATCATATGTCGTCAGTGAGGCCATGCTCCCTGGCCCCACTACCTGGCATGCCCTTTGCCCTGCGCCAGCTTTGAAGAACTTCAGATGGCACCCTGCACAGTTTAAAGTCTGCCTCTCACCTCTGAACAGAGGCCTCACCAGGGAGAAAATCTCCCCAGTGACCAGCACGTAATAGGTGCTTAATAAATGTACTGAACGAACAAATAAATGAGCGAGCGAGCGAGCGAGCATGACTCTCTTCACACTGGCTTCCCTCGAAGCTTCCTCAGACCTGCATCTCACCTTCAGAGCCAGGCTGGGCTCCCGACGGCTGTTTGCTGCCCTGCTGGCTTGCTGCCAGCCTTGGGGAACCGGCTGTGGGGACCCACGGCCTCTCTACCCAGCCCCTTCCGTTCCTCAGCCCGTTCCTCCCCCCAAGCCAGGCTCCTTTCCAGGCGCTTACTCACTTGGCAACTCGGTGACCCTTGGTCAAAGGAGCAATAGTCACTCCTACTTTCCAGGTGCCTGCACAGAGCCAGAGAGGTTGAGCAACTTGCCCGGGGCCACACAGCTGCGAAGAGTCTGGGCAAGGACTTGAACTCTAACAGTTCAGGGGCCCCTGGCTGGGTGGGTGTCCAGGTCCGAGATGGCGGGTGGGGACACTGGCCCTGGGAAGCCGGCTGCCGGAGCCGCGTTGTTCCCGTGATCGGGCCCTGGGGCGGGGCTGCAACTGGAACTTTCTGTGCTTTCGTGGAGCTTCCAGAGCCTTGGCCTCCAGCCAGGCAGCGGCTGCAGAGGCCTCACCGCTGGGCAGTGGCTGGGCAGTGGCGCAGGCCCTGGGAGAGGGCGAGCGATGGTGCAGTGGCCTTCTGCCCGGAGGGTGACAGGCTCCTGCCACTCCGGCTCCAAGGGCCAGGGGCACAGGGCAGGGCTCGGCGAGGGCCGTGGGGAGATGAGGGCCGGGGGCTGTAGCTGGAGGAGAGGCCAGGGGCTCCGGTGCTGGAGGGGCACTGGGAGAGGCTCAGACGCCGAGTTCCTGAACCCCAGCTGCTGCGAGCCTTCCCGAGGCCTCCTGCCGCCCCGCAGCCCCCCAAGGGGTGCGTGGACTTGCAGGGAACTGACGTGTCTGTCGTTCTCAGTGCTGCAGCCGTGGACCCCTCAGGGCGCTTTTACTCACAGAATCTGTATTTTTATGTTTTATAATCCTCACCTGAGGATATTTTCCCATTGGTTTTTATTTTAAATATATTTTTATTGATTTCAGAGAGCAAGGGAGAGGGAGAGAGAGATAGAAACATCAATGATGAGAGAGAATCACCGATGGGCTGCCTCCTGCACACACCCCGCTGGGGATCGAGCCCGCCACCCAGGCATGTGCCCCTGATTGGAATCGAACCCGGGGCCCCTCAGTCTGCAGGCTGACGCTCCATCCACTGAGCCAAACTGGCTAGGGCTACACACAAAATCTTAGTTAAGCCCTCAGCAAGTGAGCCCTGCTATTGTCCCATTTAACAGGTGAGGAAACTGAGGCCCAGAAAGGCCAGATAGCCTCCCCAGGCTGGACAGGGCCTGGTGCCCCGTAGCCTCACCCTCAGTTCTGGGGGCCCCCCACAGCGGACAGCGTGGCTGTGCCTGCTCTCCCACCATCAGAGCGCCCTTGCCCGGGCCCAGCCGCAGGGGCGCCCGCAGCGCCAGGCGGGAGGCAGGGCTGCCGCTGGCGGTCACGCCTGGGCCTGCGGCCTGGAACACGATCCATCTGGTTAGTTGTCAGACTCAGATTTCTCCTCTCAGAGGCAGGCACCTCCTCCCCGGGCCGCCGGGCGGGGCTGATGGAGCCCACACCTCTGAGGCCCGTCCTGGAGCAGGGCCCCGGGCCCCAGCCCTGCCTTCCGCGTCGGGGGCCACTGACCAAGCTCGGTCCCATGGGCAGCAAGGCTGTGCCAGGAGGCTGGCCTGGCGGACAAACAAGAGTGCGGCCTCTCACCCTCGCTGGTTTGGCTCAGTGGATAGAGCGTCCACCTGCGGACTGAAGGGTCCCAGGTTCGATTCCCGTCAAGGGCACACGCCCGGGTTGTGGGCTCGATCCCCAGTGTGGGGCGTGCAGGAGGCAGCGGATCAATGATTCTCTCTCATCATTCATGTTTCTATCTCTCTCCCCTCTCCCTTCCTTTCTGAAGTCGATTAAAAAAAAAAGTGGGTGCCCCCTTCAGAAGTGGCCTGTTGGCGACCTGAAGGTCCCATGTGCTAAGGGGGCCCGGTGTCCTGCTCCCTCCGGCCTCTGGCTCCTGATCCCCTGGGCCCTCCATTCTCGCTCCTCCGGTGACCTCGCCCCTCAGCCCTTCCCCCTGCCACTCCCTTGCCCACCTCCTACCCCGAGCCTCTGCCCCTGCTGCCCCCGACCCCCGGCTGCTCTTGCTTCCACCCTCTCTGTTAGAAGATGGCTCCCAGGGCTCAGCGCAGACACTCCCTCCTCTTGTCCTGTCCCTGGTCCGCCCACCTCCTCACTGTGTCTGCCTCGGGCACTAGGCCGGTGGTCGGCAAACTGCGGCTCTCGAGCCACATGCGGCTCTTTGGCCCCTTGAGTGTGGCCACGAAGCTTCAATTGCACTGTATGTGCGAGCCCGCACATGGTATTTTGTGGAAGAGCCACACTCAGGGGGCCGCAGTTTGCCGACCACTGCGCTAGGCTAAGCACTTCCCAGGCTTTCTCTCATGGAAGCCTTACAGCAAACAGACTCCGCCTCAGCCTGGCCTCCACTTCCCGCTCCCAGACTCAGGGCAGGCCAAAGGGAAGGGTGTGGGCCGGGCCCGGGCTCCTCTCTCCTGGGAGGTCACTCCCAGGGCTCCCCTGGACTGGCCGCCCAGCACCCTGCTCATCTGAGTCCCAGGGCCGCACCCCCACCCACCTGGGCTCCGGGCCTCCCTGCACCGCTACTCACTGACACTGAGTGACTGGACCACTCTGACCCTCAGTCTCCTCCTCTGTGAGCTGGAGATCAAGAGACTTCCCTTAAGGCCCAGGTGTGGCAGTAAGTCAAAGGCCAGCCTCCTGGCTTCACACCTCCTGGTAGGTAGTTCCTGGGAGCTGCTACTGATGATAACTATCTGTTCATCAGCCGTGGGCACCCACCGAGTCAGGGGGTCGGAGTCGGGGCTGGGGGGAGGGAGGTGATGCAACCCCAGGCTCTGCACCTGACCTGCTCCCCCTCCCGCTTCCCTGCCCCACGGTCACATGTACCGCCCTCCCAGGACACCTCTGGCCCTCCACTGCCTGCACCCCTCCGTGAGCCCGTCGCTCCGCATGGGCCTGGCCCCCAGAAGTGCACGGGGTAGGGGGTGAGGGTGAGGAAGGATCTCGGACACCTTCCACTCCCTCTGGCTTTGCAGATGGGTCAGCGGGCACAGGGAGCTGGGGGCTGGCCCAGGGACGGTGAAGTGGGGCAGCGCGGAGGCGGCCAGCCAGGCCGGGGACCTTAAACCAGGCCTGTGGTGTGATCTCAGGTGGGGATCTGGGTTCCGGAGGCTCCGGGAGCTGCGGTTACAGGCCAGCTTTCAGGCCGCGTGCGGGGCCTCCTGGGGACACGGTGGCCTGCACTTGCCCCGACTGGAGCTGGGTGTCTGGTGTCCACAGCACCTGGGCAGCTGGGGCGGGAGAGGGCGCGAGACACACTCCGAAAAGGGCTTTTGGGAAACGGAGCAGCGCCCGCTCTGCTGGGTCTCCAGGGAAAGGGACAGGCCCCCGAAGACCCACAGGGCCTGAGCCACCCCCAGGCGTCCTGGGTGAATGAGAGGCCTCGGCTCTCCCCAGCCCCCAGCCGCCTCCTCAGCCCCTCAGTCCCTGCCCAGCCCAGGCCCCACCGCCCCTCCCCACAGACTGCAGTGCCACTCACTGGCTACCTGTCCCCAACCGACCATACTCCTCCTGGGTTTTCTCACAGCAGCCGCTGAGCCCAGGTCTGACCCCTGTGGCTTCCAGTTCCTGCAGTCTGACACCTGGCCCGGCCGGTGTGGCTCAGTGGTTGAGTGTCGACCTATGAACCTTGAGGTCATGGTTCGATTCCTGGTCAGGGCATGTGCTCGGGTTGCGGGCTCAATCCTAGTGGGGGGCATGCAGGAGGCAGCTGATCAATGATTCTCATCATTGATGTTTCTATCTCCCTCCCTCTCTGAAATCAATAAAAAATATATTAAAAAACAACAACAGTCTGACACCTGTTCATGACGTTCAAGGCCTTCCATCTCTGCCTCCAGTGTCTGAACTGCCCTTAGGAGGGGAGAAGGGGGTGCCCCCAGGTAGGAGGTGGCGGTGCTGAGCTTGTCCAGATGCGAGTTCGTGGGCTGCGCTGAGCCGCTGGGCCAAGCACAGCTTCCCGGGCCTCTGCAGGTGCCTGGGCCCCGTGGGTGTGGTGGGTGAGACGGTGTGGCCGTGAGAGTGTGGGGCCACTGTGGGGTGTTCGCGAGCGCCCGGGCTGCTGGGGCCAATCTGGGACCAGCGTTGCCGCCGTGACTTTACTTCCACCCTCCCCCTCCCCACCCCCCGCCCTCCCCCAGGCCTGGGCCTCAGAGAGCTGGGCAGGACCGGTCTGGCCATGGTCAGGATGGTACGTGGGCCCAGACCTGGGCTCTGACCCACAGGTGGAGTCTCAGGTCTGGCCTCCCTCCCGCTCCCGACTGCTGAGGTCACATGACTGGAGCTTTTCCGCTGCCCTCACCCCCTCCAGCCCAGCCCCAGCGCCAGTCCCTGCTCTATACAGCCCATTCCATGAAGGGTCGCCCCTCGGACACTGTCCTGTGCTGTGGCCTCTGTCCACCAGACCCCGTGAGGGCCTCTCCAGCTGCAGCCTTGCTCTCGGGCCCACCACTGGTCACCCTCTGCCGCTGGACCAAGGACACTCCCATGCCTGTCGCCGGCTCTGACCCCCTGCTAGGTGGGCCCTGGCACCACCCTCCCTGGGCCCGGCCTCTGGACCCCGGCTGCTCAGGTGGAGTCACCCCTTCATGGAGCCGTGGCCCCAGGTGTGCGCAGGTCACAGGTGCACTGGGGTGGCTGTGGCTGGCGTGCCCGTCCCCCGTCTGGGGACACGGCTTCCTGTTCCCAGGAGGGGGTCCAAGCAAAGGGCCCCGAGCAGCCCATCCGCCCAGGTGGAGCCTCGGCCCTAAGGAGCCGCCAGGCACAGCCTCCGCCTGGGCGAAGGTGCCTCCCTGAGGCGCCAGGTGGGCAGGCCGAGCCCCCTCCCTGGTCCTGCTGGTCACACCTGGCCCCAGGTTCAGAGAGGTCCCGCCTGGGCCCCTCCCGAGGTCTGTGACTGTCTCCGGGAAGGAACTCGGGTAATGGGGGCGCCACGCTGTCCCTGTGGGGGACCCTGTGAGCCGAGGAGCGCACAGGGTTGGGGGCGGCCCGGGCAGGTGAGCCAAGGGCAGGTGGGCGGGTGGCCAGCACCTGGGCTCAGGTGTCCCTGGGGTCCCCCAGGGGCGTGGTATTGCTGGGGGCGTGGTCTCGACGGCGGGGCGGGGCCGGCTGTCCACGCCGGGTGGGCAGAGGGTGAGGGCGGCTGTGCCCGCCACACTTCCTTCCGCTGGGCGGCTTCTGTCTGGTCAGGGGGTCCTGCGAGGTCCTCCACGCCCGCGGCGCCCCTGCTCCTCTGACCTGGACCGGGCGACAATGACGACGTGAACAATCAGGGGCGCTGGGCTCCCCGCCTTCGCAGCATCTTCCGCCTTTTCCCTATAGCCAGCTTCCTCCTCCTCCCAGGGCTTCCTCCTCCTCCCAGGGCCTCCTCCTCCTCCCAGGGCCTCAACAATAAAGATTTACTTAAAAAAAAAAAAAAAACAAAACACAAAAGAAACATCCATGATGAGAGAGAATCACTGACTGGCTGCCTCCTGCACGCCCCACACTGGGGATCGAGCCACAACCTGGGCCTGTGCCCTGACCGGGAGTCGAACCGTGACCTCCTGGTTCATAGGTGGATGCTCAACCCCTGAGTAATGACAGACAGGCTTCTTGGTGACTTTATATAATATCCTTCCCACCATATCACCCAGCAGTTCCCTGCCAGGTACACACCTCAGGAGGTGGAGACGCCGCACAAACCCGTACACGGGTGTCTCCCTGGCATCATGCCTGAGGCCCAGGGCGGAAGCAAGCGCTGCTGAATGAATGCACTGGGAGGCCGCTCAGCCACCAACACCCAAGTTCTGCCACACGCTGCCCCAGCGAGCACGTGATGCTGCGAGGAAGAAGCCAGACGCGCAAACACCGCGTTTTCTGTCTCCATTCATAGGAAACGTCCAGAACAGCCAATCCATAGAGACAGACGTAGATTCGTGGTCGCCAGGGGCTGGGGGCGGGGGAAGGGGTACGGGGTTTCTTTTTCGGGTGATGAAAATGATGGAATTAGAGGGTGGTGATGGTTGTCCAACCTGTTGAATATACTAAAACCACCAAACTGTACACTTTAAAAGGGTACATTTTATGGTAGGTGAATTATATATCAATACATCTGTTACATATTATAAATATGCTTTCTTTAAAAAATATTTTTCTAATTGCCCTGGTGTGGCTCAGTAGGTTGGGCGTAGCCAGCTGGATTCCTGGGCCGGTTTCGGGCTCGATCCCAGTAGGGCGTGTGCAGGAGGCAGCTGTTCCATGTTTCGCTTCCTCCCTCTCCCTTCCTCTGAAAATAAATAAAAAATACATACAAATCCTATATAATAAAGAGCTAATATGCAAATAGTCATCACGCCCTCACACCTTCATGCAGTAATGGCTCAGACACTCACCACTGGAGAGAAAGGAATGGGGACCAGCCAGGCTGCGGCCCAGGAGGGGGACAAGCCGCCTGCCCAGCAGTCCCGGGTGTTAACGGCTGCGTCCCGGGCGAAGCCACCCGCCCACCGTCCCCTGCGGCTGTGGCCGGCCCAGGCAAAGCCAACCCAGGTCCTGGGTGCCTGCGGCCGGCCAGAGGGAGGGAAGCCTGGGTCCTGGGTACCTGGGTCCCAGGTGTGGGGCGAGGCAGAGGTGGTTAGGGGCGATCAGGCAGGCAGGCAGGCAGGCGAGTGGTTAGGAGCCAGTGGTCCCGGATTGTGAGAGGCAGTCAGACAGCCCCCAAGGGGTCCCAGATTGGAGAGGGTGCAGGCCAGGCTGAGGAATCCCCTCCCTCCCATGCACAAATTTCATGCACTGGGCCTCTAGTAAAAAATAATTTAAAAAATTTATTGATTGATTTGAGAGAAACCTCGATTTGTCGTTCCACTTGTTTATGCATTCATGGATTGATTCTTGTATGTGCCCTGAGCAGGATCGAACCCACAACCTTGGCGTATCTGGGCGATGCTCTAACCAACTGAGCAACTAGGGCCATGCATATACTTCCATGCTGACTCCTGACCTCCCAGTAGACAATGTTCCAGGTGCCCCCCCTTCCACCCCCTCAGCCTCCTCTTTCCGCCCCAGACAGTGAACCCTCACCCCACAGACGCAGGAGAGCAGGAGGCGGGGTCCGAGGACCCTGCAAAGGAGCAGATCCTGTGGTGACCTTGACTGCGGTAAAAGTCATGGGAACGCACCCTGTGCCGAGGCGACGGCGCGACCTGTCTTGCGTAGTCATCTCATTAAGCCTCAGGATGACCTGGGGGTCAGGTACCGCAGCCCATTTTACAGGTGAGGACACTGAGGCCTAGAGACCACGTGACAGCTGGGAGAGGACAGAGCTGGGACTGGAGCCGAGGCCGCTCTGAATGTAATTCCAACATCCTCGGCCACCTGGGAGAACGGCCGCATTTGCTTCCTGTCACCAAATACGGGGTTTCTTATGCCTGTGCCCACTTACACCCACTCATTTCACCTGGGGTAAGCTCTGTGGGCAACACCGGGCCCCACCCAGCCCCCTGCCCGGGGCCAGGAGGCTCCCCCCTCCCCACCTCCCCCCCCTCCCCCGTCTCAGGTGTGTGTAACTTGTACGGTGGCCTTGACCTGCCCCCGGCAGACAATGGGAGGCCTGTTTGCCGCCCGCCCATTAGACAATGCTGGGCTGTCCCCTCCCCCGCTGGTTCCTGCTGGGCCGGCGGGCGCTCACCCCTCGCAGGCTGTGTCGGAGGCTTAATCATTAACGGGCACCCTTGGCCTCAGGTGCAGGTTGGAATTTGGGAGCTGTGCCCAGGAGCAATTAACTCTGACACGTTATTTTGTGTAAAATCACTCTTAGCCGCCATTAGCTGATAAAGCTGGATAAAGTGGGTCCATTAGCCGGAACTGGCCTCTTGGCGTTCGGGGCTCCCCAGGAGGTGCCCAGGGGCCTGTCTGCCTTTGGGGACGGGGAACAGCTTGTAGGGAACCTGCCCTAACGTGTGGCCCAGCAGGTGCTGAGTGGTGTGTCCTTGTCCCCTCCATGTGGCACCCCCTCATGTTGTCTCGGGGTTTGGGCAACGCTGGTGTCCACTCCGGCCTGTTGGTTCTGGGGTCCCCGAGTGAGAAGTCGCTGAGATAAATGGCTCCCCCATGCTCCTGACCCAGGGGTGGGGTTGGGGTAAGGGCTGTCCAGGCAGCAAGGCCCACCTCTCCCACCCCTGGGAGGAGGGGTCCCTGAGCCAGCTGCTCTGATGTGCACCCCACTCTCATGTCCCCCCCATAGGCGCAGGGCCTCCCACACGCCAGGCCCCCCGTGTTTCTGCTGCTCTGGCATTTTGGGGGCAGCTGGCTGGAAGGGGTGGCTGGTTTAGTGAGACCCGCGGGTGGGGGAGGGTGGTGGCTCTGATTGTCTCCCCCAACCCCCCAGCTTCATCCCCAGGGTTCCCAGGGCCCCTGCCCAGGGCACGGTCCTGCCTCTCCACACCCTCCCTGCCCTGTCACCTCTGTAGACAGCCCACCGCCCCACTGAAGCGCTGACCGCCCGAGGGCCACCGTCACAGGTCCCACGGACACATCCCCTCCCTCTGCCCCCTCCCCCCGGGGAACCTGAGACTGACCCCTCGGAACCGCCCTCCCCTGCCCTGTGCTGCTCTATAGTCCCAGCGCTGGGCCCGGGTCTGGGGACTGGTCCTCTCGGTCTCGCTGAAAAGTGACCACACAGCCAGCGGGCAGCACCGCCTTGTCCGCCGAAGGCCCCGGGAGCCAGCCAGTCAGAAGCCCCAGGCTGGGCAGGGCCGTCGGGTGGGGGCACCAAGGGTTCGGCCACAGCCACTGTCCGTTTTCCCAAAATACGCCTGCGACGCATGCGGCCCTGCCCTGCGGCCCGGTCCTTGGCTCCCCTCCCCTCTGTCCGTCCAGGCCTCGGGCCTTCCTGCCGCCCACTCAGCTCCAGAGGCCGGACCCCCCCAGAGGCTCTGGGCCACTCGTGGGGCCTGCCCGGCACCGGAAGGCTGGCCCGGGCTACAGGATGGGCACGCCCGCCTGGGGCTTGTCCACGGCCGCCCGGGGAGCCTTCCTGGAATCCAGGAAGTGAAGGAGGATGTGCAGGAGCCCCCAGGGGTCTGCCCACCCCCTCTCCCCCCCTTCCCTGGCTGCCAAGAGCAGGGGTCACAGAGAAGACCCCACCCCCTCCAAGCCCCTTCCTCCGGTCCGCCTTCGCGCCCGCTGCCTCCAGGCCTCCGCCAGCGGCTCCCTGCTTCGTGTTGCCTGTGACCCTGTCCACTCTCCCCCGCTGCGGGATGAGTCTTTCATTTAGTCTCTTGTTTTTAGGATCAAGTCTTTTAAAAAAAAATAAATTAAAAAATATATATATTTATTGATTTCAGAGGAAGGGAGAGGGAGAGAGAGAAACATCATTGATGAGAGAGAACCATGGATTGGCTGCCTCCTGCACGCCCCACACTGGGGATGGAGCCCGCAATCCGGGCCCGTGCCCTGACTGGAACCGCACCGTGACCTCCTGGACGCTCAACCACTGAGCCACACCAGCCGGGCATTAGGGTCAAGTCTTAGGGAGCATGGCCCACGGAGCAGCTCACAGGTGAGTGGAGGAGGGGCAGGCTGTGCGGTCAGGGCTTCGCAGGGGCCAGGCTGCCCGTCAGGAGCCTCACTTCACAGAGATGCCTCCCAGACCCGAAAGCCGTCAGCGTCAGCAGCTCTGGGAGAAAGTGGGTGTGGGCTCCCGGAGGGGCACTCTCGCCCAGGGTGG
>NW_005876378.1:0-10112 GCF_000147115.1 Myotis lucifugus | reverse complement strand
CCACCAGGGTCTGTATCCGCAGGGGGTAAATGGTTAAATCCGGCCTTTGATTCCATCTTCTTCCTCACCCACAAGGTGGGCAACCTCCGAAGAGCCCCGGCCCCCAATATTGTGCCCTTTTGAAAACCCCCGCGGGTCGCCCCCCCCGGTGACCTCTTCCCAACGAAACCCTCCTTGACCAGCAGAGAGGAGAACTCTCTTCCAGAGGCGGCAGTTTGGTTTGCGGAAAATTACAACCTGGCCTTTCTTCACAATTTTCCCTATACCAGGGCCCAGGGGGGGGGCAGGGGGCGGGGAACGCGGGGGGGGGGGGGGGGGAGGAGCTGCCTTGCCCTTGTGTGTTGCACTAGTCACTTCCGGAGGGCACAGGGCGTGTACGTGAAGCCCCCAGCGCGAGGGAGAGCCTCTCAAATGGGCTGCACGGGGGCAGGGATGACAGCTGGGAGGAGGGGGGGGAGGGGGGCTGACTCGGCAGGAGCTATTCTTGACAAGTGAGGACACCTTCCAGGGGAGCCAGCCACAGGCCAGCCAAGAATCGCCCTCAGCAGGAGGGAGCAGCCCATGTGGTGGGAGTGCTGCTGGCCAGCTGCTGGCCCTCCGTCCCAGTGCCGTCCCCCTCCTGTCCCCTCGGGGTTCCCGGCAGGGAGGGCGACAGCAGGGGCAGCCTGGGAACAGACCCGCAGGCCGGCCCAGAGGTGGTCGGCCAGCTCAGGGCCAGGAGCCGTGGTCTGCTTCGCGCATGCGACCAGGGCCTTGGCCCCACCACACGCGTGGGAGCTGCATGCCTATGGCTCTGCCTCCCTTCCGGCCGCTCAGAAGTGACAGCTGACTTTTTTCTTAGAGCTGTGGTAACAGATGCCCAACAAAAAGGACCATCTTGATCATGGACGTGTGCAGCTCAGCGGCATCAAGTACCTTCGCACTGTGGTGCAGCCATCGCCGCTGCCGCCATCCGTGAGAAACTCATCAAAGGCTAACCCCTCCCCCTCCTCCAGGCCCGGGGACCAGCATTCCACTCTCGTCTTATATACGTGTGATGTTCTAAGTGCCTCCCGGAAGTGGAGTCACACAGTGTCTGTCCTGGGGTCCGGTTTATTCCTCAGCACGATGTCAGGGCTCCTCCCTGTCCTGGCGTGTGTCGGGCTTTCCTTCCTTTGTAAGGCTGACCGCCCATTGTTTGTGCGTTCGCACCTGTGGGCACGGGCCGCTGCCACCTCTGGCCACTGTGAACGCGGCTCAACGCGGCTCTGCTCTGCGAGGGGGAGCGCGAGTCCTCGCGCAGCCGGCTCTCCACGCTCTGGGGCAGACAGCTGACTTCCGTGACCCCACAGGCCCCAGGCTGTTCTGAGGGCTTTGTGCGCGTAAACTGCTTCCATCGGGCAATCTTCTGAGATGGGTGCTCGCTCACTGTCCCCTTTCTCAGGCGGGGAACCGAGCACACTCCTTCGCAGCCAGGGCCTGCCCTGTGCGGGTCAGTGGTGGAGCTGGGCGCCCCACGAAACATTGCTTCCCCCCAGTGTCGATCAATGTGGGGACGCAGGTTTATGTGTTTAAGTCACAAGGAGGGACTGCCAGGTCAGACAGCTCAGATGCAGAAATGGGAGGTTTTACTGCCTTCCTCCTTGTTTACATCTTTGGGGGGGGGGGGGAAGTCCCAGTATTACATAATCTTCTTCATTAGCTGAGTCTTCCTCCGCTCCCTCTGGGACCCAGCCACACGGGGGGAGGGGGGGGTGGGGAGGGGGAGCGAGTGCCGGCTGTGCTTGGACTGTCAGGGGCAGGGCTGGGTGGGCGGGGGGCAGGGGGAGGGGGCTGCCAGGGAGAAGCTCCTTGGAAGAGGGGCATGGAAGGCAGAGGGGGCACAGTCATAGGCAGAGGCTGAGGGCCTGTGGGTCGTGGGGCCGGCTGCACCCAGACTCCGGGAAAGGTGAGGTCCAAGCAGTGGCCTTCAGCACAGGGGGGGTGCTGACAGTGGGGTGGCTCCCCGACCAGGAGGCCAGGGCACCGGACTGTCGCCCAGCCTCCCCCAGGCCTGGCCCACTTCCCTCTGTGAGATGACTTGCATTTCCACTGCTGGCCCATCAGTCCTGCTTCTCCTTCTACCTCCCAGGCCATGGCCTGACTGGGGGACCCTTCCTGGGGCCCCTTGTTCCCTGGGGCTGCCCCCTCACTAACTGCGCAGCGCCCATGTGTCCCCTGCTGACAGAGGAGGACACTGCGTCTCGGAAGGGCGAGGGCACTCGCAGGTGGAGGCCTTGAGGCTGGGGCCTGTGGCCACTGGGAGGAGTCACTGACTTGGGGTCACTGGCAGCTGCACAGCCCTGGGCCGGAGTCAGCTGATCTCCCCGGGGCCACGGGACAGCTGGCCAGGAGCCACCTCCCGGGCACCCTCTCCCTCGGGGCCACTTGCCCCATGCGAAGATGTTTACTTGTGAACAGCCCCTCCCCTTCCTCCCAGGAGGAAGCCAGGCCCCACACTTCCTTTTTTGTCTGGCAGTTGGGGAAACTGAGGCCTGAGGAGAAATGGCTTCTGCAGGGTCCATGGGGCAAGAGGACCCCAGTACTTGGCCTTCCACGGAGCGCAGCACAGGAGGGCTTCCTGGAGGGACCGCCCCAGTGGCCCAAACTCTCTCCTAAAAAGGCCTGGCCTTACGCAATGGCTTTTGGTGATGCAAAACGGTCAAGTCCAGCTCCTGTCCCTCCAGGCCTGGGCTGCCCTCGGAGCCTTCCCCTAGCCGGCATGATTTCTAGGAAGTCATGTTTGCTCTCCACTGGACTCCACCCAATGACAGAGGCAGAATGCTCCTGGGAATTCCAGCACTCTGCAGAGCTGGGCCAGGGCCCAGAGGCAGGGAGGCTGCCCAAAGCACCAACGGCATGACCTTTCCGGGAGCCTGGGTGCTGGGCTTTCCTCCTCATTCGACACTTGAGAGCTCTGGGTGTCTGGACTTTGGAAAAGGAAGGCATAACACTGGTGTTTTTATTTTATTTTATACTAGAGGCCTGGTGCACAAAATTCGTGCATGGGGGAGGGGAGAGGGAGGGGATCCCTCAGCCCAGCGTGCACCTTCTCCAATCCAGGACCCCTTGAGAGATGTCCGACTGAGATCAGGCCTAAACCGGCAGTTGGACATCCCTCTCACAATCCAGGACTGCTGGCTCCTAACCACTTGCCTGCCTGCCTGATTGCCCCTAACTGCCTCTGCCTGCCAGCCTGATACCCCTAACTGCTCCCCGGCCAGCCTGATTGCCCCCTAACTGCCCTCCCCAGCCAGCCTGATCGCGCCTAACTGCCCTCCCCTGCTGGCCTGATCACCCCTAACCACCTCTGCCTTGGCCCCCCACCACCATGGCTTTGTCCAGAAGGACGTCCGGTCTAATTAGCATATTACCCTTTTATTAGTATAGATTATTATTTTTTTAATATATTTTTATTGATTTCAGAGAGGAAGGGAGAGGGAGAGAGAGATAGAAACATCAATGATGAGAGAGAATCATTGATCAGTTGCCTCCTGCACACCCCTCCCCCACCCCCCACCTCCCCATTGGGGACTGAGCCCACAACCTGGGCATGTGCCCTGACTGGGAATTGAGCTGTGACCTCCTGATTCAGAGGTCAATGCTCAATCACTGAGCCACGCTGGCCAGGCTACATAGATGTTTTTAGACATGTGGCTTCACCCCCGGGGCCTCAGTCTTCCCTCCTGGAAATGGGGCTGGCGCGCACTCTGGGTTTGCCAGGGAAGGCTGCAGCACCCGTGCATGCAACCAGCAGTATCTGCTCCTCTCCGGACACTGCTGCCAGCCAGGCCCTCATGAGCCACGTTTGCATTTTTGCACAAATGCTCCCCATTTCACCCCAGGAGACAGAGCCAGAGAGGTGGAGTCCTTGCCCCAAGTTACACAGCCAGGAAGGTGCAGAGCTGGGATCCCAGCCCAGGGGCCTCGGAACCCAGAAGCCGATTCCTAACCCTGCACGGAGGGAGGGAGCCGGGCGCACGGAGGCTGCGCCCTGACAGCCCCACGGCCACGGACATCCCTCTTCCCTAAGATCCAGAGATCCCATTGCTGCATTTGGGGACTTATTCTTACCCGGCTCAAGGACTGCCCCGCCCCCACCCAACGACCACAGCAAAGGCGGGCTCTTCGCCATTCAGGTTTCCCCTGTTAGCCTCGGCTGTTTACATGCAGGTGTCCCCCTTGGCCAGGGAAGGACACAGAGGAAGGAATAGGAGACTTTTTACCTTATATCCTTCTTATACCTTTTTAATTTTGAACTAAGTGAATGGACCACTATCCCAAAACATACCAAAGTCACAGATGAAAACATGTAACACGTTTCACTAGCCGCTAATAGGTGTGTGGTATATACAGCTTTGGCAGGGGGAGGGCCCCAGGAGAGCAGTGGGCCAGGTGTGGGCCTGACATGTCCAAGCATTTCACTACAGTAGGGGTTCCGGGGAGGCCAGGCTATGACCTGGTGGCACCTACCCTTGGAGCTCCAACTCCCAGCACATCCCCCCCTTGAAGCCAGGAAGGGGCCCTCCACTCTGTTGCCATGGTGCCCAGGACAGAGCCACTGCCCAGCACTCTCACGGACTGGAGCGGGGAAGGGCAGTGAGCAGGCGGAGGCCGAATCCCTGTTCCTCCCTCCAGGCCTGAGCACAGACAGACACTGACCACCATGGGGGGCCCGCGGGTCTGTGGGGTTCCTAAGGGGACTTTGTGGTGGCAGAGGAAGGAAGTGAGATTGGGGAAGCAGGTTGCTCTGGGAACCAAGCAGCCTCCTCTCCCCTCCTGTGCCGCAGTCTTTCGCAGCAAGGCTTCAGGAACCTGGAGAAGGGCCGCGCATAAATGGGTACACTAGACAAGAAATATAAATTTAGAAGGCATGGGGGACCAGGCGGGAACCCTTCTCTGGTGGAGTGGGCTCGCCTCATCTCCGGACCCACAGCTTCTTATTTACACACTAGAGCAGTGATGGCGAGCCTATGACACGCGTGTCAGAGGTGACGCGCCAACTCATTTTTTTGGTTGATTTTTCTTTGTTAAATGGCATTTAAATATATAAAATAAATATCAAAAATATAAGTCTTTATTTTACTATGGTTGCAAATATCAAAAAATTTCTGTATGTGACACGGCACCAGAATTAAGTTAGGGTTTTTCAAAATGCTGACACGCCGAGCTCAAAAGGTTCGCCATCACTGCACTAGAGGCCCGATGCACGAAATTCGTGCAAGAGTAGGCCTTCCTTCCCCCAGCTGCCGGGCCTGGCTTCTCTCTGGCACCTGGGATGGCTTCCCTCCAGCTGCCTGCAGGTACCGAGACTCCAGGGCTTTTCTTGCAGCCCAAGGTCAAAGCCCGGTCTAATTAGCATATTAGCTCTTATTATAAGTTTTGTTCTTTAGCAAAGCAAACATACATATCAAAGGTAAGGTTGGTAAACAGTAAAAGATTATCAGGTTAGGGGATTGCCCTGAGACATTCAGCCAACATTGTCTCCACAGAACAATCGGTGCACAGCCTTTAGCCCTTGCTAAAAGCCCAAGGTCCGTGAGCCTTCTGAAGGACTTCTTCCATAATTATGACCTGCTGGTCTTAGCCTCCAGCACTCCTGGACAGTGGTGAGGTGCAGGGCCAGGCAGGAAGGGGTCTGCAGCTGTGGGGGTGTTCAGGCCTAGCTTTGCGCTTTCCAGCCACGAGATTGTAGGCCAGGTCCTTGCCTCTCTGTGCCTCAGTTCTTCCAGCTGTGACATGGGGCGCTGTCTGTGACTCCCAGGCTGGGGAGGGTGATGTAAATGCCAGCCATACACCAGGCCCCTATGACTGCATGTTCCCAGGGGCATGGCCAGGCCGTGGTCTGCAAGAAAAGCTGGGGAGACCCTGGTGCAAGGCTGGGGGGACTGAGTGGCAGCAAAGCCCGAGGTGAGTGGGGCAGCGTGTGGGAGGCCCCAGGAGGACTGAGCAGCCTCCTCGCGGCATGGGGAGCACTGAGGCGGAGACCACGCTGTCTCCCTGAGCTTCCAGGTTCGGAGACAGGAAGTCAGAGTTTCCTGGCAGGAACTCCATGCCCAGGCAGGCCTGGTGCGTGTTCCTGTGAGCCCAGCCGCGTCTGGGGCCTGGAGTCAGCTTCCCAAGGCCGAGTGGGGATGAGCCGCTCCTAACGGTGCAGTCGGGGAGGCTGGGGACCACAGGGCTGGCTGAGGTGGGGACACCCTACCTGCTGCAGGCCCAGGGCTCTGGCCATTGGTCATTCTGCCCCAGGGGTGGGTGGGAGCTGTGCCCAGGACCCTGCCACCCTCCCTGTCACCAGGTCCCATGAGGCCCTGCAGAGAGGAGAGCCCAGAGAACTTGGCTCCGTGGGCTAGGGCCTGGCTCCAGAGCTGCTTCCGGCCGTGCTGGCCAAGCTGTCTGGCCAATAAGGAAGTGTGTGTGCGCGTGTGTCCCTGGAATGTGCCGGCCCTGGTCCACACCCGAGGATGGAGGGACCGTGCCCCGTGTCTGCAGTTCTCCTGAGGCAGGACAGCCTGGGAGCCCCCCGTGCCCCTCCAGCTGGAGTCCCGGCTGCGTCCCCTCCAGCGGGTCCCTGGTCCTGCCTCTACCTGGCACCTTCCTCCTGGCAGCGCCCTCTCCTCCCTCTGCTGGTCTTCCCCCAGTGCCCACGTTCCCGGGCTCCTCCATGGACAGGGCTGTCCTGTCCACCCCTGAGCTGAGGGGCCTGGAGTCGGAGCCTGCTCCGTGAAGTCTGGGGGCTCCAGCCCAGGCCCCCCTGGAGGGCATGAGGAGGTGCAGAGGGCAGCCTGCAGCCCAAGCGCAGTCCTGGGGTGAGCCCACCCTCTGTGGCCCCCTCCCCGTGGCTGAGCATCCCAGCCACCTGGTGCGAGGCAGGGCCAGCTCACGCTCTGCTGGCCGCCCCCCCTCACCTCCCAGGACTGCTGGTCAGTGGCAGTTCTCAAACATTCCCTGCCACACCCGCAACCTGGAACCTGAGAACTCCAACCTGTCCTCTTCCTCATTCCACCCCCACCCACCCCACCCCACCTGATTCCCACCAGGGAAGTCTGGGCGCTCACTCTCCCCGCCCCCCCCCCACCTCTAGCCCCTGAGCACCCATGCGTGCCTGCTCCCACCCCTGGGGCCCCACCAGGACTCAGCCCTGGCTGTGCTGCAGCCCCGGGGAGGGAGCAGGACAGCCCTGCCTGGGCTCTGCTCAGTGCTGTCGGCAGTGCAGGGAGGTGGACCTGGAGGGTCTGGAGACGCACGGCCCCTGCCCCTGAGTGCCGGCCCTGCAGCCTTTCAGGACCCTCGCCCTGTGCTTGGGAGACAGCTTCCTGGGGCTCCAAGGGGCCTGGCTCCAGAGAGATCAACTGAGGCCTGGCCGGGAAGTCCTGGCCCCCCTGCAGCCACCTGCTCCCTCGCGCTGCCATGGTCAGGGCCAGGCCGAGAGGCAGTGGGGCCTTCTGTGCAGGGGGGAGCGGGAGGCCTCTGCCTGTTTCCGTGACTCCGGTCAACTCCCTCACCTCATGCCCAGGTTCCCGCTAAGCTGAGGTTGCCAATGCAAATGAGGTTCCCAGCAGCCTCGCCCGAAGCTGGAGCCAGATTTCCGTGCCAGCTTTCGGTGAGACGATGGGGTGGGGAGGGGGCAGGTGCCCAATGGAGGGATCTCCTTTCAGCCCCCCCTCCGAGCCCAGGCCTATGGGGTCAGCCCCCACACACCCGAGGGTTTCACTTGCCTGGCAGGAGCCCCTCAGCCTGAAGTCCCTCATGTCTAACCCAATCCCTGATGCTACACAACAAACCTTGGCGGTTCCTTGTCTCCCAGGCCCCCCGCTGAGCGGGGCTCCTGGCACCTGAGACAGCGAACCCCGAATTCCAGGGCGGGAGCCTGTTTTGCTCGGCAGCCACAGGTGTGGGCCTCCCCAGCTCTGGGCCTGCCTCCGTCTCCGCATCCACTAAATGGGGCCACAGAACCTTCCCTGGCACGTGGGGCCCCAGGCCGCCTGCTCCCAGCCGTCTTGGCCTGCCTTTCTGAGGGGAGCACCGCTGCAATTCACGTTTATTTTTTAAAACTCTGTCTCACGCTCAGACTGGGGTGGTGCCGACACCATGGACGGGAGCCCCTCCCCCACACTCCCCAGCAGATGCCTGTTACTGTCCCTTCTGGCCCAGCGGCCACGCGTGGCTGAGGATGGAAGTTCCATGACTCTGGGCTGACATGGGGCAGGGCTGGGAGTGCCTCCCTGGACTCCTGGAGTGGGGCTCAGGCCAGGGGGACAGTGGCTGAGCCTCCAACTCCTGCAGCGCCCCCTGAGGTCAGCTCTGCTCCTCCCGCCGGAGCACTAGATACAGGTGATGAGCAAGTCCACCGAGGCGGGCACCTGGATCTCCTCAAAGAGCACGCGGCCCCCCGTGGTGTCGGCGCGGCCTGCGCTCAGCAGGTCCTGGGCGCGCTGCAGGAGGCGGTGGTTCCGCCGGCGGCCCAGGCGGCGCAGCGCCAGGATGGCCAGCACGTGCTCGTGCCTGCAGAGACACGGACCCTCATTGCAGACCCAGCACCTCCAGGGACACCCCAGGGCCCGGGTGAGGGGAACGGCTGCTGGGGCTGGTCTGAGAGAGGCGGGCGGGGCAGCGCTCCTGGAGGAGCTGGCTGGCTGGAGGGTCCGTCTGGTGGAGAGAAGGGGCCGCCAGCTGGGGAACAGCCTAGGCAGAGGCTCAGGAAACGCTGGGGGGGGGGCACGGGAGGAGGATGCGTGTGCACAGGGCTGCGGGCCAGGGGCATCATGGGCCTGGGAAAGCGGGGCCCGTCCTGAGAGCACTGTGCAGGGAGCCCAGCCAGGCAGCAAGGGGAAAGGCCGGTGGAGGAGGGGGTGGAGGAGGCTCCTTAGTCACCCCTTCCTGGCCAGGGCACCCCGCCTTCAGGAGCCTGGGAGGGCAGGGCCACTGAGGGTAGGGGAACCCCACGGGGCCAGGAGGGGAGCCCCAGAGCGCTGAGGGGGGCCACTCTGAGTCTGTCAGAGAGACAGTGCGGGGCAGGAATGGTCCCGGGTGGGGACTCTGGGGGCTGCGGAAGGAGCTCCTGCACTCCACCATCCCATCCCCAAGGCCATGAGCTGGGATTCCCATGGGTTGATGACTCACCCCTCCGCCCTTCCCCCCAAACAAAGCCTCCTGGCAGGGCTTCCAGAGAGGGCTTTGTTCCCCAAAATTTCCCCCCGGGGGGGGGGGGGGGGGGGACGGACATGTCTCCACCATCAGACACCGAGGAGGGACCGGACCCGCTCAGATTCCAGGGGTCCCCCATCCCACCACAGGACAGAGTGAAAACCACAGAGAATAGATTATGAGGCAGAGGAACCCCCTTTCCCAGGCGCCCCCTCCCATGAGCTCGCATCACCCTCAGGCTCCTCACCTGCCCACCGACGGCCTCAGGGATGGGACCGTGGGAAGGCGAAGCCCGGCCCCAGGGCCCGCAGCCTGTGGGAGCCCGGGCAGCAGGGGGTACAGACCTGATGTCGGGGTAGCTCCGGATGAGCGCCTCCAGGTGCCGCTGGATATCGTCTTTGTAGGTCTCACCCAGGATGTCAGCCACGCACGGGATCGCCTGGTCCAGCCACGTGGCCTCCGAGCCCTGGGGAGGCAGGGAGCCGCGCCTGAGCCTGTGGGCTGGCCACCTCCCCGGACCCCCTGCGGCCCTGCCTGCAGCCCCTGCGTAGTGCACCGGAGGCCTTCCCGCAGCCCCCACCGCGACCCTTCCTCGGGGCTCCGCCAGGTAGACCTGCACCTTACAGGGTCTTCACGCCTCTGCTCAGAGGGTAAACTGAGGCCCAGCCGGAAGTCCGGCCTGGAGTCAGACCAGCAGCCGGGTGAGGGGTGGCTGTGTCGGGAGGAGGCCCTCCGCTCCAAAGGCTGGAGGTCGGGGTGGAGGAAAGGCCTCCCACAGCCCCGTGCGGTCAGATGCAGTGTCGACCCTCACTCTTGGAGTCCCACAAAATTTATGTAAATATATGCAAATGTATGCAAAGCGCCGCCCTGGCCCCGCCCCTCTCGGAGCAGCCCAGCTGCGAGCGAAGAGCCTGGCAGCCCCCAGAACTCTGCGGAGGGGAGGCGAG
>NW_005876377.1:6771-10213 GCF_000147115.1 Myotis lucifugus | reverse complement strand
CATCATCATCTATACTGGGGGAGGTCTTTGGCAGACGTACATCTGGAAAAGACCGGGGAGATAGTCTGCCTCCCCGATGGGGGCAGGGAGGAGAGATGGAGATCAGTGAAGACTTCCAGCTGCGGGATGGGATGGGGAGGGGGTGGTCCCAGGAAAAAGCCCACCCCTCAGCCAGTGCAGAGGCCTGGGAAAAAGTGTAGCCCAGCAGAAAGTTTAAGCCAGACACACACACACACACACACACACACACACACACACACACACGCCCTTCTCTGCAAAGCCCACAGGCGAAGAAGAAAAGTTAGAACTAGGGTGCTGCAAGGCCAGGTCCAGGGTCTCGTTCTGGGCCCTAGCTCCAAAGCCGTGAAAATAGCTTCAGCTTTGCTGTTACATAAATTTTTCAAATCTGGAATCTTTCTCTTCTTAGCCGTGTGCCAGAAACAAGTGTCTGGCCTCTCCAAACTTCCTATTCCTCATTGTTGGTCCCCATCCCATGAGGTTCTTACTGCAGATTAAATGAGATAAAGACTAAAGCACAAAGGAAGGGGTAGTTAATAGGAGCTACCTGGGACAATCGCGGCATCCCTGAGATGAACATCCTCTGTGTGCAATAGGGTGGGAGAGGGTGATTCCTACCTTAAGAAGCTGTGAAGACTAAGAGGTAGTGAATGAAATCAGTTTAGTGTGCTGCAACCAGCACTTAAAGTAAATGAGTATCACAAGAAGCAAGGGTAAAATATTGCTGCATGAAACTTTTGTTCCCATTATTTTGGGGTTGAACCATATAAAATTTCCCTTTTATAGGTCTAGAAGGTGGGATAGCATCATTCATACGGTTCAACACGTGTGTGCTGGATGACGTCAACAGCTTATCTTACTGTGTCCCAGTCCCAAAACTGAGAAATACTGAGATAAAGTATGTTCAAGTGTTTTTGTGAGCTATGTGTGTATATACATATACATACACACCTATATTAAAAACATGGACTCGTTCATTAAACCTCTAAATAAAGGAATTAAGAGCCCTCCTGTTTCCCTTTTCCCAGTAGTTTTAAAGAGCTCTTTTTCTTTTCCTAATTTAGTCTACACAACAGGCAGTTAAACATATGGAATGTGTTAGTTCAAGAGGAAGAACAGGTCAAATAGATAAATAGGTTACAGAAGGGCTTCAGGGCCACAGATGGTGCTTGGGACTGCGATGTGAGCAACAGTTCTACAATCACAGCCCGTGGTCCATTCCTGCCTGACTTCTAGACTGTTCTGTGTGAGACCCCTAGTTTAGACACAGCAGTGGCAGCGGCACCCCAGAAGACAACCGCTGCCGGCCATCTCCACTGGGTAGCCTATACCCACACTATGTTGGCTTACTGCAGGTTCGGAAGCTAAAACTGTTGATGTAGATAAAGTCAGTAAAAAGACTGATTCAGCCCTAACAGGTTTGGCTCAGTGGATGGAGCATCAGCCTGCGGACCAGGCCAAAGGGTCCCAGGTTTAATCCCGGTCAAGGGCACATGCCCAGGTTGCAGGCTCCTCCTCAGCCTGGGCCCTGGTCAGTGCTCGTGCAGGAGGCAACCAATCTATGTGTTTCTCTCATATCAATTTTTCTCTGTCTTTCCCTCTCTCTTCCACTCTCCCTAAAAATCAATGGAAAAATATCCTTGGGTGAGGATTAAACACACACACACACACACACACACACACACACACACACACACACACACACTGGTTCATAAACGTATTTTACTTTATTTTTTAAACTAGAGGCCTGGTGCATGAAATTCATGCATGGGTAGGGTTCCTAGGCCTGGCTGGCATCAGGGCCGATCAGGTTCCCCGCCTTCCCTTGCCACCCGCACGTGGCACGGTCCCCCCCCACCTCCCCTTCTCCCCCTTCCCTGGCTCGCTCAATGCCCCAACACCTCTGCTGCTGCTGCTGCCACCGCTGGCGGTCACCCGCCATGTTCCACACCACCCCCTGGTGGTCAGCGCACATCATAGTGTGCAATCAAACTCCCTATCTCCCGGTCAAACTCCCAAGGGGACACTTTGCATATTAGCTTTTTATATATACTAGTATAGATTACAGTTTACTTTCAGTCTTACTTTGTGTTAGTTTCAGGTGTATAACATAGTAGTTAGACAATCACATACTTTACATAGTGGTCCTCCCGAATCGATGTGTTTTGTTTGGGTTACATAATATTTTTAAATCAGATTTTATATAAAAATCTGAATATCCAACCTCACACAAAGACTGGAATTTTTAGCAACTCCAGGCTGACATGCCCACAGGAGCACTACAGCCTAGAGCTGAGTTGAATGGTGGCCATGGAAGAGGCATCTGCTCTCAGGCTCACTATAGACTCCATACAGCCCCCTGAGCTCAGATAAGTCCCGTCTGGCCTCTCTGGAATGTGAGTTTGGTGCTTCTCTGATAAGGCCGGAATCACAGCAGTCCCCTGGAAGGTGGGAGCTTACATCCACCCCAGACCTTGAAGTACCCCCAGAAGGGCATCGGAATTCCAGCCAGATCCCCTCATACCACACCATTCCCACCCTGCTCTTTCCTTCTCCTGATTTTTATCATTCAGATCAAAAACTAAAGAGTATTTTAAAAAATTAGTCACACAAAAAATTACTCGCACTCTAAAACTTTCCATTTGGAGTTAACCTTTACGTGTGGACTCTTCACCCAGAAGAAAAGCGGTCTCAGTTGTAATGGCAGCATTAGAGGGAACGGAAACAAAAGGAGGTCGTGGACAGTGTGCCTAGGAAAAGTCTGGAAAGCCATGCTCCAAACACGAACGTTTACCACTGGAGAGGGCGAGAGGGACTAGCAGAGCGGGCCCCTTGCTTTATACACGTCGGCACCGCTTGACTTCTTCCATGATCAGTATTACTTTTATACAATTTTTTTTTTTCTCTTAAAATGAAGCAACGATAGAAACAGGGAAAGGGTAGAATAAGTGGATCTTGGGGACAGGCTGCACGGGGAGGGGGGTACACAGAGAGGAGACTCATGATAGAGATTGTGAATAAAGTCTTCAAACAGTGGTACCATTAATGGAAAGAGAGAACTTGGCTAGAGGACCAGGTTTGGGAGAGAGAAATTCAGGTTGGGCCCAGGGAAGCAAGCAGAGGAAAATGTCCTGTAAGAAATGGGGCTTGAACCCTTGCTGGTTTGGCTCAGTGGCTAGAGTGTCGGCCTGTTTGACTGAAGGGTCCTGGGTTTGATTCCTGTCAAGGGCACATACCCGGGTTCTGGGCTCGATCCCCAGTAGGGGGTGGGCAGGAGGCAGCCAGTCAATAATTCTTTTTGAAGTTTCTTTCTCTCTCTCCCTTCCTCTCTGAAATCAATACAGATATATACATTTTTTTTAAATGTTAAAAAGAAAGGAAATGGGTAGGTGTGTCTGAAGCTTGAGGAAGAGGCTGGAATTGC
>NW_005876377.1:0-6671 GCF_000147115.1 Myotis lucifugus | reverse complement strand
CAGAGAGGACGGCCAGGAACAGAATTCAGAAAAACAGTAACCTCCCGGGCAGGCAGAAGAAGGAAGCCTCAGCCAGAGCTGGAGAAGGCCTAGTCAGAAAAAGATGACGATGGAGATGGCATCACCACAGTCCAGAGAGGGAAGTTTGAAAGGCCAATGCGGCCGACAGTGTTAGCCGCCGCTGAATGGTCAAGAAAGACCAGGAGGGAGGAAAGGATTAGTGGTGAATGACCTTCAAGAGTCCTTCTGAGTGCAACCCATGTTAAGAAATCATTTTCACATCACAATCAGCGGGGAATTAGGTTCTTGCTCCCAATTTTCCACACCCTGTGTGGGAGTTAGATATCCCCATCCTTTGCCATGCGACTTTGCAGAACCTATTACTGCTGTTGGGTTTTGACATGTGATGTGCTTTGGCCAATAACATGTTAACAGACTTGTGGTTTCACATGTATGTGCTTGCGTGATCTGGCTTGATCTCGTGTGCTCCTGCTACTACACGAGAGCATGCTCTAGGACCAGCCGGTTAGACCCAAAACCGTCCTACAGCCTACAACCACGCGCAGCTGAACTTAGCTAGATCCAACCAAGATGAGCTGAACCTTACCGACCTTCAGATCTATGAGGGAGAAAAACAAATTGTTGTTGTGACTCAGACTTGTTGTGACTGTTATTATGCAGGATCACCACCCAGTAGCTGACTAATAACATAACCCAGTATACACAAACGTCTATCAAATATTACAAACAAGATCTTGTAAAAGATGGTTTCTATCACGTTCCGTATTTTTAAAAAGCTAATTGTAGCCCGCAGCTTGGAAACACTGCTCCGGAGCCCAGCCGTGTTGCTCAGTTGCTTGAGTGTCATCGTCCCAGGCACCAAGAAGTCACTGGTTTGATTCCGGATCAGGGGACATGCCCGGTTTCCAGTCTGCAAGCTCGATTCCCAGTCGGGGGTGTGCAGGAGCCAGCTGATCAATGTTTCTATCTCTCTCCCTCTCCCTCCCTTTCTCTAAAATCAATAAAAACATAGGTGTTTTTTTTTAAAGGACCATGGATCAGAATTCATGTTTTACCAAAACAAACAAACAACAAAAAAACCACAACACTGCTCTAGAGAAATTGTCCTTGGGGTTTTTTTTTCCATTCCAACACATCTGTGGGATGCAACGCACTGTATATCAATAAGTGGCTCAATTACCAGCTGTGTGACCTGGGCAAACTATCTGGCCTCCCTGAGCATTTTCTAATCTGTGAAATGGGGACAGTAACATCGGGCTAACAAAGCAGTCACAGAGATTACGTGAGATAATGCATGTTAAGTGCTTAGCAAAGTGACTGGTACAGAGCAAGTATTCAATAAATATTAGCTGTTATTCTCATGACTGAGAAGTATGGTGAGGAACAGAATGAACTAGAGCAATTTCAGAGTTAAGGACTCATTTCTTTAGGATCGGGCACAGGCTGAAGCCACTGGAATAAGGAAGAAAATAACTGATGACACGGGTCTATGTAAAGAAGAGGCAGGATCGAATCAGCTGAGGGCTCTGGAGCTTTGGGCATCGAGCATCATCTTTGCTCAATACTCTCCACTCCATCTCCCTCCTAAAGTCTTAAAGGTATTCAGAGACTTGAATCTGTCATTAACTACTCTTCCACACCTACTCTAACTTGTCCGTCCTCACTCTTCCACCCTCCCCACCTAAGCATGAGTGCTAGGCCAGCCAGCAGAGAACAAGTGGTTGGCAGTCGGAGGATCCCATGGACAAGAGGTGGTCTTGCCTCCTAAGCCCACATTCTTTTTTAAAAAATATGTATTTTATTGATTTTTTACAGAGAGGAAGGGAGAGGGATAGTTAGAAACATCGATGAGAGAGAAACATCGCCAGCTGCCTCCTGCACACTCCCCACTGGGGATGTGCCCGCAACCAAGGTCCATGCCCTTGACTGGAATTGAACCCGGGACCCTTCAGTCCACAGGCCGACGTTCTATCCACTGAGCCAAACCGGTCAGGGCCTAAGCCCACATTCTTAATTGCTCCCCAAAGATCAGCAAGAAGGACCAGTGTCTGCCAGTTATTCCCGTCCGAGCCTCACTAGACTCCATCAAAGGCACATGGCGCTGACAAGCAAGGGAAGATGGGACACGACTCAAGGGCAATGGCAGAGAACGAGCATCAGAAACAGGTTGTAAAAAAGGCTTCTTTATTGAGAACAGTGAGTGTAAAAAAACAACAACAAACACACAACAACAATAAAAGTGTGAGGCAGGGGTGGTCCCCGTCCCCATCTCCTCCAAGGCGCACCCCTCCCTCCCATGCCCACCCACCCTACGCTGCGAGTACGGTACATACAAAAGCCGCCCGTGGTGCATACAAAAAGGGCGGGTTATATAATGTCAAAAGCTCCTGAAACTCCTTCATCTGCCAGGCACTTAGGATGAGGAAAGGAGAGAAGGGTGGGGAGGAGACACAGGTCAGGGTCAGCGTGCACAAGTCCATGTGGGGAGGACGCACTGGCTGTGTCCTCCCCGATTCTGGCGCAGACCCCGAGGTGATAAAATATTCTGCCCCGTGGGCCAGCACTACCCAGGAATTTGAGTATATTAAGGAACGCCCCTCCAACCCGGCTCATCTGCAGCCTCGCCTGCCCTGGGCAAAGTTAGCAGGTGAGGGGCGGAACTGCACCTGGCCAAGGGGCGGAGACCTAGGCCAGAAATTGGTGTTACCTGAGGCACCTACACTGCCCCTGATGGGGGGAGGGGTGGCAGAAAAAGCTGCCCAGCCCAAGGTCCTAGTCACCAGTCCGGGTCCGAGTCAACCCCCCCAAGGGCTGAGGGTAAGAGAGAGGAGGGAATCGCAGGCCCAGCCCAAACCTCAGCAGTGCCTGTGGGGCCAGGGTGGGGCCCGGAGGGCCGAGGAGGACAGGGATCTTGCCCATCATGCTGCAGGCACCTGTCAGGAGGTCCTCCCGTGCCCACGCCAGCCTGAGGCACAGCCTGCCTGGGCTCCCTCCTCATGGCTTGCTGTCTGCGGGGCTGTCTCCCAGGGTGTTGGCAATCTCGCTGAAGGAGGGCCTGTCCTTGGGGCTGAGGGCCCAGCAGCGCTGCATCAGCCGGTAGAGCTTGGAAGGGCAGCCCTCAGGCTGTGGGAGTCTGGTCTTCCCAGCCTGCAAGTCTGCAGGAAAATCAGAGTTAGGCAAACTTTTAACCTCCTGTCCAACACTCTGTGGAGCCGGCAGTACCCACAAGCAGCCACTGGAGGGCGACCTGGGGTGGGGGCCACTGGCCAGTGGCTGGTGGGCACTGATTCAAGGAGTACAGGGGAAGTATCTTGCAACCAAAGGGGTGACTCCCCTGGCCCCAGCTCTGCCGGGCTGGTGGGTCAGGGTCCACACAGCACAGGAGGCAACCAGTGCATGGGGGCAGGTGTCAGTGGCTGGAGTGGTCACTGTGGGCGAGGGCTGTTACCAACCAACGTGAAGGTATTTCAACACCAGGAGTGGCCCTGTCTGTGTACCTGCTATGACCAGCCCTGAGGGGAGGCAGGCTGAGCTGCCCCCAGGATCCTGAGCAAACTCTCCACCTGGAAAAACCTGTGGAATGGTCCCTTGGAAACACAGCTGCCTACCTGCTAGCACCTCGTCGTCGGCCTGCCCGCCATGGGGCATCTCTCCATGGGTGAACACTTCCCACATCAGCACACCAAAGGCCCAGACATCAGACTTGGTGGAGAAGTCGCCCTCCAGGATGGCCTCGGGGGACATCCAGCGCAGAGGCACCCACGCCTGGCGGAAGTGGTAGTACTCACTGCAGAAGAAAACCACACGTGGGGTGGGGGCGGGGCCTCCGTGGCTCACAGAGGCGGGTGGGTTGTGGTGAGGGACCACAGATCCCTCATCCCAGGTCTGAGTCTCATACGAGCGCTAGAACCCAACTTTTCTACCTCAAGGCACTCAAGAGAAACTGGTAACATAGGGGTACACGGAATGAAATCTGGGGGCGTCCACATGGGGTTGATGGTTAAAAATTCCTCTAAGAACCAAATTTTGCCTACATTGTAATATAAAAATAAAAAGCTAATAATCATACATACTTTTGGCACTGGTTTTAAAACCGTGAAAAAGGAGAACATGTTAAGTGGAAAGAACATTTAAAAAGCTTTAGTAATACAACAATCATGACTAAATCATGACTGACGTATGACTGAGCGCTGGGGTGACTGGAGGGGGAGTTCCCAGCGCCCCCAGGCGCTCTGCAGTGTGGATGGGCGTCCCAGAGCATCTCTGGCCCTGGCGCCGAGCTTCAAGTCTTAGGATTCAAAACAGTAATTAGTGAATTCAGGAAGGTACAGAGGGAACCATACAAATAGTTAAGTTACATACAAACTGTTATAAAACCTACTAGTTATTTTTTAAAGGTTTGTAATATTTTATCACTAGAGAAAAACCTATGAGCGACAGGGACCTGTGTCCCAATGGCTAGGACGCCTGCTGCACCCTTGGAGAGAGGATAGGAAGCCCCTGTCCCTTCCTGGGCTCTCCGTTTTAGACTAAGCAGCCCTTCCCCACACCTCCCACACCTTCCCTCTACCCCTCACCCCACCCACCCACGTCCTTCTACCTGTTGTACACGTCCTTGCTGAGCCCCAGGGCCGACACCTTCACCTGTCTCTGGGCGCTGACCAGGCAGTTCCGAGCGGCCAGGTCCTTGTGCACAAAGCGGTTGTTGGACAGGTGCTCCATGCCCAGGGCCACCTGGGTGCACAGGGCCACCTGGAGCAAGAAAGGGACTCACTCATCAAAGCACCCACGTCTCGGGGATCCAAGTGACCGCCCCCCACACAACCCTTGGTGGGTCTCCATGCCATCGGTGTGCTCAGGAAGCCCAAGGCAAAGCCACAACCGCTTAGCTTCCTTCTCTGTTGAGCGGGGATAACAGTGCCTGCCTCGCTGGGCTGCTGGAAGAACAGAACCAGATGAAATTGAGCTCTGGGACCACCTGGACACGCAGCAGGTGCTGGACAGGCGAGCGGCACGTGGGTGGGGAGAGCACATAGTAACCACGTGAGAAAAATACCCGTCAGTGATCATGGCTCACATCCTAACGGGTTGTTCCTTTTCCTTTTTACTTCAAAACTACGTATTTTCTACTAGTTGTATATACAAAACAAAACAAACAAAAGGGGTGTGTGTGTGTGTATATATATATATACACACACACACACAAAACATACACAAAACACATATGCCTCCAAGGCGGGGAGCTGGGGACTAGAGAGAAGAAAGGTAGAAAAACTTTTTGATTTGTATCTTTTAAGTGGTAAACTATATCTAGAAAAGCTCATCAAATATATGTGCACTTCCACAAATAATTATAAAGCTCAGACCCAGGTAACAATCACTAAGTGAAAAACACAAACCAACAATGCTAGCACCCCAGAGCATACACACTCTGTATGCTTCCAGCCTTATCTAGTTCCAAAACGGGGAAACGGAATTCTATTGTTTAGGAACGTTGTGTGTAAAGGTAAAACCAGAAAGAACAGCCAAGAAATTAGGACCGTAACGGCAGGACAGTGGTTACCTCTGGAGGGGAGGGAGAGAGCATGATGAGGAAGGAGCCCTTAGGTTTTACCATTACACACACATTCCTAAGCAATATCATTCAGTTTTCCCGTTTTGGAACCAGATAAGGCTGGAAGCATACAAAGTGTGTATGTTTTTTTTGTCTGATTTGTTCACTCAGCATTGTGAGATTCATCCTTTGGGATGTGGTGCAGGGACTATTTTACTGCGTTTTCATCCTTGAATATACTATATTTAATCATTTTAATGCCAATGGATATTTGGATTTTTTCCCCAGCTTTGTGCTATTAAGAACAGTGCTCCTATTACCGTTCTTATGGGTGCGCACACACATGAATTTCTTTAAGATATCTAGGTATGAGTCAAGGACTATGAGAAGCTCTACAAAATAAGAAAAAACTCTTTCCAAAGGGCAGGAGTTAAAAATATATTTCACTAATTCCCTTTTAAAATTGTTGAGCCATGTGACTGTATTATATAGAACTAGTGCCCCGGTGCACGGATTCATGCACATTGAAAGGAAATTAATTAGAAGGTGGCCGGTGGGGCAGGACTGGGCTAGACGGGCCAGACACGCCCTGGAGCCAACCTCTGGCTGACCATACCTGGGGTGGCACCGCAGCTCGAAGGTGGTCTGCGGAGTGAGCAGGGACCCTCCGCAGGTGGGGTCCCTTGGCCTGGCCTGCGGGGATCGGGCTGAAACTGGCTCTCCAACATCCCCTGAGGGGTCCCAGATTGCAAGATAGTGGTTCTCAGGTGACGCACCCCCGAAATCGAGCTCCCTCCTCTCCAGTTCCGGGTACGTAACCCGAGAACCTCTGCTGCCAAGTCACCGCAGCTCAGCAGCTCCTGTGTTGAGCGTCTGCCCCCTGGGGGTCAGTGTGCATCATACCTACCAGCTGGTAAGATGGTCGCTTAGCCTTTTATACTAGTGGCCCGGTGCATGAAATTCGTGCACAGGAGCGGGGGGAGGGGTGGGAGGAGGGCTGTCCCTCAGCCCAGCCTGCACCCTCCCCAATCTGGGATCCCTCTCACAATCCGGGACCACTGGCTCCTAAACCGCTCACCTGCCTGCCTGCCTAATC
>NW_005876376.1:0-10115 GCF_000147115.1 Myotis lucifugus | reverse complement strand
CCACACCCTTCCTTTCTCCATCCAGCACCAGCGGCAGGGCTGGCGGCCCAGGCCGCCCCAGCCGAGCCCATGGCGGCCCCGCAGGAGAAGGCGCCTGAGTCAGGGGAGCCCCTGAGCTCGTCCTGGTCCAGGCACTTTCTCCTTCTGCAGGGCCGCCCTGGCTGTGGGGCTCAGTGGGTAGAGCGCTAGCCTGCGGACTGAAGGGTCCCGGGTTTGATTCTGGTCAGTTGCCTCCCTCGGTCCCGGACTCCCAGCCCTGGTCGGGGGCATGTGGGAGGCAACCAGTCGGTGTTTCTCTCTGTCTCTCCCTGTCCCTTCCACTCTCTAAAAAAAATCAATGGAAAAATGTCCTTGGGTGAAGGTTAAAAAGGAAGAGTGGCTGTTTGTCAGCCCAGGGGGTTGGGAGTGGGGAGTTACGACATTCACATGGAGGCTTCGGGGCACCCCCATATCACAAGTGTGATTGCTCTCCACCCCACTTCTGTCCCCGGGGAGCATTCCAGAAAGAGAAGTTCAGATAGGAACTCTGCTAATCCTCCTTGAATTTGACAGCCACTCCTTCCCCATGTGGCCAGCCGGTTTTTTTAAACCAAGCCATTTATCGTTTCGTTTTATGAGAGCACTCCTTGGGCCTCAACCTAGACACGCCTCCCCGAAATCTTGAAGCAGAAACGTGGAGGTCTGCTTCTGTGTCCTTCCCTCCCACGCGGCAGAGCCCTGCCTGCTGTGGGTGACGAGCGGGGAGCGTGTTTGGGAACACGGACACACATGCATGCGAGACAGCTACCATGGCCTGAGCTGGGTCCCGGGGAAGCGTGGCTGGCCATCCCGGGCAGGGAGGGAGCCTGTGGCCAGTCCTCCGAGGGGTCCATGTTGCCGGGGGCGTCTGGAGTGCCCTGATTAGCAACGGGAATGACTGCATTTTTGCAAAGTTGCTCACTTTGCCTTAGGTCGGCGGTTGTCCGCCCGCACCCGTGGCGCAGGGATCGTTAAGGTGAACCACACCTGCCGCAGAGGCTGGCCTGTTCCCTCAGGTTGTCAACTAGGAACATGACGCCAGCAACAGCCGCCCGGCGTGAATGGATCCAAATCACGCCTGTATGTTGGGTCAAATCGGCCAAAAAGAATGTCCTTTGGCTGTGCCGCGGGATTTTAGGCCTCAGTTTATGTGCCATGAGGTGAGAAAGGTGGAAAGCCGCCGCCTTACGTCATCAATCACGTGGGCGCTGTCAGTGCAACCACCGAGCGGTCCTGCGATGGTCCCTGCCTCCCTGGGGACGGCGTGGGCCGCCGAGGTCACCTTAAAGCAGGTGCATGGACTTCGTTGGATGGCAACTTGGTCGGAGGTCTCACTTGGGTGAACTTTGGCTTAGATGTTGAAGGCCACGCCTCTGAGGATAAGAAAGTAATATTTCGGGGAACCCCCCCCCCCATGTTCTATCCTTATCCTGATAGCGGGTGGTCCATCCGTCTTAGCGTGTCATATTGATGCTCTCCTCAGTGGTCAGTGTGAAGGCGCATCCCAGGACACAGTGATGGAAACACGCGTGTGAGGTGATCATGTATTGGGTGCGTCTGCTGTGAGTGTATGAAGCCCTGGGCTAGCGTGGTGGGCACACAGAGGCGTGGAACTGGGTCCCTGGGCGAATGAAGTGAGAAATGGCTCCTCGTTGTGTCTCGTTTAAGTTACACTTTTCCCCAGGGGAGGTGTTTGTGTTTCGTTAAAACTGATGCCTTGGGCGAGGCAGCGCATGAACCCATGACAGAGAAATTGTGTGGAAGGTCAGGCCGAGGCGCCCTCCCCCCCCAGGCTGAAGGGGAAGGTGAGGGCTTGGCATGGGCCTTGCCGGAAGAGGAACAGCCCCGGAGGGCGTGCCCCCGTCCTGGACAGCTGGAGCTCGGACAAAAGCATAGAAGCTTCGTTCTCAGGTCCTCCCCACAGCAGTGAGGTGCAGCTGCGTGTCCAGTGTGAAGGGAGTGGATCTGTGCTTTAAATAGCCGGGCCCTTCCTCTTCCCCGCCAGTTTCCACCTCCTCCACCCCCACCCTGGACCGTGGTGTGTCTCAGACAATGGCGTGTCTTCTTGTGGCTTCCTCCTGAGCTTGGGCAGAGGAGGGGCGACAGATAACAGCCATCGCGTATGTGTGAGTGATGTTGGGAGCGACAGATAACAGCCATCGAGTATGTGTGAGTGACTGCATCATCTGGGACCTCCCTCCACATCCAGACCGTCGCGCTGGCAGACCAAACTGCTCTCCTGTCCTCCCTGTTATTCCGTGGATAGAGCTCGGCCTGCAGACAGAGGGTCCCGGGTTCAATTCCGGTCAAGGGCCCATGCCCGGTTTGCGGGCTCGATCCCCAGTCAGGGGCGTGCAGGAGGCAGCCGATCAATGATTCTCTTTCATCATTGATGCTTTTCTCTCTCTCCCTCTCCCTTCCTCTCTGAAATCAATAAAATATATTAAAAAAGAAAAAAGAAAAGAATCAGCAGTGCCAATGGCAATGGTGGGGGAAGAAGGAAGATTATTTCTTAGTGTCGTCATCCGGACATTTATTTGGGCAGCTGTACATTTTAAGTAAGATTTAAAAGAAAGGGGCAACTGACCAATGCTAGTCTGATGGCTGGCTTTACAAATGTGTTTTCCCCCCAGGCATCAGTATTCACTACTTTCAACAAAGAGAAAGCCCGGCCCGCACGGCCCCCTGGTCGAACTCCCAGTTGAACTCCCGGTCGAGGGGACAATTTGCATATTAGCCTTTTATTACATAGGAGGAGGATGAATATCCAATGGCCCTCGCTCAGCAGAAAGAAGGCCCCGCCCCTGACATGGCCGCTGCAGGCGTGCCTTGCTTTAGAATAATAGTGAGCATTGTTGAACCGCCACTGTCGGTGGTGAAACGGCAGGCGTCTGACCGGTGGGGTCAGGCCTGACCTCGGCTCAGTGACCTCCATATTGAGTTCTGGCTAAGAAAGAACTCAGAGGAGAGAACGTTTATTTAGAAAGTCACAGAGGTAGGAGAAGTGGGCCGCAGAAGAAATGGGCTCAGGAAACAAGTCACGGAGGAGAAAGAAGGGCCCTGGTCGCTCAGGAGAGAGAGAGGCCCCTGGAGCTGGACCTGGGACAGTGATGACGGGGAATGAGTATCCCTGCCACCCGCACCCAACCTCGCTGTTCCCGTGACCCAGGGCGACGTAGGTCACAAAAGGGTCACCTTACCCAGATCCTGATGGAAAATGGCATGTCAGGCCACTCACACCCGGATGCCCAACATCTGTGCAAGGATCTCATTGCATAACAAACCCAAACAGCCCGGCCGGAGTGGCTCAGTGGTTGATCATCGATCTCTGCACCAGCAGGTCACAGTTCCATTCCCAGTCAGGGCACATGCCCAGGTTATGGGCTCGAGCCCCAGTGTGGGGCGTGCAGGAGGCAGCCGATCCATGATTCTCTCTCCTCATTGAGGTTTCTCTCTCTCTCTCTCCCTCTCTCTCTCCCTCTCCTTTCCTCTCTGACATCAATAAAAATATATTTAAAAGCATAAAACCCCAAGCAACCCCCCCCCCCCCCACCAGCCTGGTGTTTATGGGATGTGCAGCCTCGCCCGGAACGCGGGGCCCTCGGCACAGAGACACTCGGCTCAGAGGAGGAGGTGCTCACTCGGGAGACAGCTCCGCAAGCCCGCCGGTTCCCACAGCGTCACCGAGCAGGACTCGTGGTTAGCAGACTCTGGGGGTGGGTAAAAATGGCTGTAATTAAAACACAGTAATTGGCAGGTTTGCATAAAATACAGGTTTTTCTGTTTTGATTCTGGAAAAGCCAAATCAGGGTGTGCGTGCAGGCAGGAGATCTTCCCACTGCATTCTTCAGTGTCAACACATGAAGCCATCAGCGGGGCTGTCTGCATCTTAGTGATCGGAGGGTAACGAGAGGTCAGACTCACGGGGCTGCTGTGGGAGGAGGACGGAGCTCGAACCCAGGGATGTCTTAGACTCAGGCCCGAAGAGGACATTGTTGGGTCAAGGGAGAGCTTCCGATGGTGGTGAGGGGTCCGGGGGGACATCAGAGAGTCTATGTCCAGATCGGAACTGTGATACCCTTTTTAAAAAAATTCTTTATTGTTTAAAGTATTACATAAGTCTCCTTTTCCCCCCATTGACCTCTCCCCAGGCGCTCCCACCCCCCAGCACGTACCCTCACCCTCTACTGTCTGTGTCCATTGTGATACACATTCTTTAGTTTCTTTTTAAAAAATATGTTTTATAGATTTTTAGAGAAAGAGGAAGGGAGAGGGATAGAGAGAAACATCGATGATGAGAGAGAAACATCATCAATCAGCTGCCTCCTGCACGCCCCCCACAGGGGATCGAGCCCACAACCCAGGCAGGTGCCCTGACTGGGAATCGAACTCATGGCCTCCTGGTTCCTGACTCGATGCTCAACCACTGAGCCACGCTGGCCGCTTTAGCTTCTGTAGTCTCCTCTCCCACCTCCCCTTTCCCACTAGACCAGGGGTGGGGAACCTTTTTTTTGCCAAGTGCTATTTGAATATTTATAATATCATTCGAGGACCATGCAAAATTACCAGCTTAAACATTATCCTGCTATATTTGCTCAAACATTTAATTAATTCACCCTAATGCCTTGGTACGGCCCGACCAAATGATTTCATGGGCCTTATACGGCCCGCGGGCCGGACGTTCCCCACCCCTACTCTGGGCCATCTCCCACTCGACCAGAGAAAGGCCGTCTCCCGTACATCTCTCGTCCCACTAGGGTGCCCTTCAGACCCTGGTGGGGGAACTCCTGGGCTCCACACAAAAGGGTGATGGAGATAGTGGGGTTGGTGTTGATGAAAATGAATGAGTCCAGTGACAGGATAACAAATACCTTTGCAAATCAGGTGGCATCCAATTCTTCATTTCCCACAGATTGAAAGAGGACTTAATTGAGTTGTCAGTTGATCATTAAAAATAATTTTGATGATCGATCACCCTGCGATTATTTTTGAAATATGTCCCAGAAGGAATTTAAACTATTGAGGAAAGTTATTACGACAAATTTAAATTTCCATGTAGTTATTTGTGTGAACAAGTCTTCTCAGCCTTTAGATTAATGTAGGGGGAGGGGCAGCGAGGAATAGAACTGGTGCCGACTTTCGTCTCATTTCAGCACCACTCATCTGTGAACTTAATGGGAAAAGAGGCTCATCCATCTCCTTAAGTGAAGTATTTCTAAAGCAACTGATGTTTATTTTTCACAATCATTTATAAAATATGTAATATTTATGTTTTTATCAATGGTATACAATTGGTAACTTATGTTGATCAATCCAGATTAAACACTAGTGAGACTTATGGTCACAGGAAACTTAAAAAGACACATTTATATTTTTATGTTTGTAAATTTATAAAGATACTGGGTTCATAAAATATCTTCATTTTTTGTGTGTAAATTTTTACTTTTCTGTGACCATATTTACACACATGTAATGTTTTTCTATAAATTATCCATACATGTTTTTATACTTAATTTGCACCCTTTTAAAGCTCAAGTCCCACGGCGGCTGAGTATGGGGTCTCAGAGCGGTAGCTGACCCTGTTCCTACGCATCTCAACATCCTGCAGTTATTTATGGGGGGCGCTGGGCTTTAACGTTCCGGCTCTGCATTGCTTACGTGAATTAGGCACCTGGTCAGCTTTCTGGATAACTCAGCTCCCCCTTCAGCACCTGATTGAAAATACCTTTCAAGAAAACTTTGGTCAAATGTGTTAAGTAGCCTCCCTCTTGGACTTTTCTGGAGGTAGCGTGACCTCTGTCAGTCACTGAGGTCGTCGCTATGAAAGCCCTTTTGTCCCTCAATGTAGTGAGGTCTCTGGAGCTCCCGAGATGAACACCGCTTGCTCCCACCACCCGCAGCCTGAATCTGAGGGCTGAACGTGTGCCCGGCCTTGTGTACTCCTCTCTCTCCCATCCTGTCATCAGACCGTCACTTATCATTTTCTTTGCTGATTTTTAGCCGCCTCCCTCCTGAACTCACTGTCTGCTTTGCTTCTTGGGAGGGCGCTCACAAGGACTGAACTTGCAAGTCGGCGGCCTGAGAAGCGGCTTCAGGAGAAGGCGTGAGGGGAGCCTCGGTGTCCCGCCGAGTCGCTCACCTGCTCAGGTGGATGACCCTCTCCTGGGTGCCTGTCGCAGGTGAGCCCCAGCCAGCGCTGGTGCGGACCAGCTCCCTGCATTGGGGCCGCGGAAGCACAGAGGTCATTTGTCCCCCTCCTCTCATCGGCGGTGACGTTTCTGCAGCGGAGAAATCAGTTTTCACTTCCCTCAGCCTCGCTCTCCACTTTGCATAGAGGCCAGAAGTCTCAGCAGAGGCCACCAGAGAAAGGCCCGATGGTTCCCAGATGCGTCATCGAGACTCATGTCCCTTAGCTGACGCATAAGCTTTTTCAAAATTGTTTTCGCCCGGCTGGTGTGGCTCAGTGGTTGAGCGTCGACCCATGAACCAGGAGGTCAGGGTTCGGTTCCCGCTCAGGGCACATGCCCGGGGTGCGTGGGACGGGGAGGCAGAGAATGCTCAGGGTGCCTGGTTTTGTTCCCACAAGAACAACTCTTAAACGAGACCCTGGGACTGTAGCTCTTGGCCATTTGGCTGAAGGGACGTTTATCCACTAATGAACGCTTCTGTGGTTGAGCACTGTCGGAGATGTGCTGTAGGAACCTTGAAAATTATAAACCATTTCACCCAATTTTTCTCTACTTCCCCCTCCCCCACAAATATGCAGGGGGCTTCATTAATGTGCTGAGATTTTCAAACAGCTGTAATTCTCCGAACTTACCATTCCAGGTGGCTCTGAGGCCTAAGAGAAGTTACTTTAAACATTTAACCTATTTTCAGTGATCGTGTCATTATAGGAATTATTACAGCCCAATAAGCCCAATAGTGTCATTATAGGAATTATTACAGCCCACTTCTTTTTTTTTCACTTTAAGGGTTTTAGCTGCACTGATAACACCTCATTTTCTTGAAAGAGATTGAGATTTGAATTTAAACTCAAACCCACTCTTAAAGGATTAGATTTGAAATCTGTGTCCTCTGAAGGCATCGTCAGTAACAAGGTGTGGCCAACGTCACTGTCCACGTTTCCCCGAGAGGCTGTGTGTGTGTGTTTTAGTTGGTTTGGTTTAGTTTCCCCAGCTAGACCATTGGACACGTTGACCATGCCTTTTAGTGTCCCAAGGCTTCTGGCTCAGATGGTCCAGTGGACAGTGTGCTTAAGTTAAGCCAGTGGTTCTCAACCTTCTGGCCCTTTAAATACAGTTCCTCATGTTGTGACCCAACCATAAAATTATTTTCGTTGCTACTTCATAACTGTAATGTTGCTACTGTTATGAATCGTCATGTAAATATCTGATATGCAGGATGGTCTTAGGCGACCCCTGTGAAAGGGTCGTTCGACCGCCAAAGGGGTCGCGACCCACAGGTTGAGAACCGCTGGCAAGCTCTCACTTTCCTGGCCTCTTCTGGGTATGACAGTGGAAGAGAAAGCGGCCTTACGTGAGGTTTTCATCCTGGAAAGAGAGAGGATGTGGCAGAAATGGCTGTTTCCTCCCACGGGGAGGGAGGGGTGCTAGTGGGTGTGACAGGGCTCAGGTAACCAGGGGGCGGCCACGGCAGGGCGGGGTCGAAGGCTTGGAATAGGATGAGGAATGTGAAGGCGGCCTCTTGGCAGCTTCTCCTGTCGCTTTAAGAAACGCAGGCGCTATGCAGATATCCAGGTGAGAGAATGGAGCAGTGGTTCTCAGAGATGAGTTGTTGTCCCGGGAAGGAATTCGCTTTGTAGAGATGGAGAGGACACTGTCTACCTGCAGCCGTAGAATGGCGCCCACGTGGACACTCTGCGTAGTACGACTACGCATGACACCGTTCCTGCTGCCTCTTGAACAGTAGTTCTATTCCCCAGGGAATAACAAGGGACCGTCTCCCAGGGCGCGGGCGGCCGGGTGTGTACTCCAGCTCTGCCTCCTCCTGGGTGTCTGGGCCTTCGCTTCCGCCTCCGCATGAAGCAACCGTTGGACCCTCAGGGTGGCCGTGAATGGAGGTGACCCGAAGCGTGTAATGCACTTCGCACAACGCTGAATGGGAGGTTTTCAAAATTCATGCCAAACATCAAGCTCGAGGCGGGCTCTCTGGGCTGTTCTTTATGATGAGGATGAGGATGAGGATGAGGATGAGGATGGTGTTACTCCTCACCCGAGGATATTTTTCTGTTGTTCTTTAGAGAGAGTGGAAGGAAGAGGAGAGACAGAGAGAAACATTGATGTGAGAGAGACACATTGATGGTTGCCTCCTGCACACGCCCTGACCGGGGCCGGGATGGAGCCTGCATCCAGGATACATGCCCTTGACCAGAATTGAACCCAGGACCCTTCAGTCCGTGGGCTGACACTCTATCCACTGAGACAAACGGGCTGGGGCTCTCTGGGCTGTTCTGATGGGCCAGGTGACATGGCTGCCCTCCTGCTGAAATTCAGCTGGCGCGCGTCGGCTTCCGATGCATGCAGGGTGCGGCAAGGTAGGGTGACAGCTGTTCCTTTGGAAAATGCTACAGTAATGAATAATAATACAAGAGTTAACTCTGTGTTTCGAGAACTCACCACCTGAAGCCTCCTTTTGCCCCGCCTGCTCGCACAAACGCATCGTGCGCACGGGGTGTTGGCGCCCGCGTGGATGAGCGGCCGGGACACAGGAGAGAACAGTGAGATTGTGACTTACTCTCTACCTCCCCCTTCCTCTCTAAACTCAATACACAGGTAGGAAGAAGAGGTTCACTTGTGCATTGTATTTAGTATGGCTTTTTTTTTAAACTAAAAAACTAGAAAAAAGCCAGTAGAGAAGCATGTGGTTCATTTGGGGCAGGTTCCTTCCCGCTCAGGTGAACTTCAGTCGGGTGCGGGTGGGTTGGTGAGCGAGTCAGGGGTCCGTGCATCGCCAGTGATGCCAGCCGCCCTGGCAACACTGACCGTGTGCGCGGTCGTTCCCGGCGTCGCTGGCTCGGGACAGAGCGGTACCCGGGAGGCTCGTGGGATTTCTCAGAGCTCTGAGGTTGATTTCACTCCAAGTCTACGTGGTGGAGGCTTTTGAATGAGAAGAAAAGAGGCCTCCTCCTTCCCAAGGTTTATACACAATTTTAAGTGAAAGAACGCTGGGCGCTGGGGTCAGGTGCCTACTTCTCAATGCACCACCACGGCCAGGGCTGTGACTGGTCCCGCCTGCGTCACATGCCGCCTCAGGGCCGGGGGCTGGGCCCCCCTGAGTGACAGCCCCGCCCGCCAGCAGGGTGGGGGAGGGACAGGGACACGGGGGGAGGGGAGCTGGCAGAGGGACACACAGTGCTTGTTATTCAGGAAGCCACTCCTCCGGCCTCCCCTCTGGACGCCACATGAATGAGGTTTCGTACTATTCGGAGTGACTGACTCCTTTCGAAACACGCAAAATAAAAACGGTGATGCATTTTAAAAATTACTTACGCTACCATTTTGTAACCCAATTTTTTACACTCACATGAGAATGGAAAGGGAGCCCTTTTCACAGCTTTTCACCCCACAGTAGTAACGCTGACCTCCAAACCCAAGACCATGGGAGTGGACGCAGTCAGATGAGGAGTAGCTCGGTCAGATCTGTGTGAGCTGGGAGTAGTGTTCCATTGGGATGCCAGGATGAAGGCCCAGGGTGAAGGCTCAGGATGAAGGGTTAGGATGAAGGCCCAGGGTGGAGGCCCAGGGTGAAGGCCCAGGGTGGAGGCTCAGGGTAGAGGCTCAGGGTGAAGGCCCAGGGTGAAGGCCCAGGGTGGAGGCTCAGGGTGAAGGCCCAGGGTGAAGGCCCAGGGTGAAGGCCCAGTGTGGAGGCTCAGGATGAAGGCCCAGGGTGGAGGCCCAGGGTGAAGGCCCAGGGTGAAGGCCCAGGGTGGAGGCTCAGGGTGGAGGCCCAGGGTGAAGGCCCAGGGTGGAGGCCCAGGGTGGAGGCTCAGGATGAAGGCCCAGGGTGGAGGCCCAGGGTGAAAGCCCAGGGTGGAGGCCCAGGGTGGAGGCCCAGGGTGAAGGCCCAGGGTGGAG
>NW_005876375.1:0-10116 GCF_000147115.1 Myotis lucifugus | reverse complement strand
CCCATAGAGTGGGCTAGCAGGGCAGTAGGAAAACGTCTTCTTTGTCTTGATTTCCACCCTCTGCAGCAAAAAGGAAAGTGGGCACAATTTTTAAATTAGCAGGTTAAAAAGGGAAGTAGCAGAAGGATTCATAGTTCAGGGACCAAAAAATAAAAATAAATTAGAGAAGTCAGATGCCTGTGGGGTTTGAAGGGAAGGAGGTGGGCTAATGGGGACACTGTGGACACTACACATTCGAATGAGAAACTTGACCCAGTCCAGAAGAAGGCAGACACTCCCAGAGCCCTCCACAGATGTCATCTTTGGAGGGGGCAAGTACATTCTCTTGCCCCCTGCCCCACACGAAGCACAGGGGCAGTAGCATTTGCACACACTTACTCAACAGTAACTCTCCTGTGTTGGTAGTCCAGGATAAAGTTTTTCTGCTTATGCCTTATGTGGTTAGGACAAACCCATTCGTTCTCTGGCAGCAACTGTTGTCCCTGATTTCATCAGAGATGGCTAGCCCTACCTCATGTGTCTTCTGTTTTCTTCCCACACTGTTTTACCAGGATCTTTATCAGACTTCATCTGAATTAAAAAAAAATATGATGCTAACCCTCTACGTATTTCCTGAGGGATCCTGATGACAGAGCAGATAGAGGAACAGACAGGCAAAGATAGAAAGACCAGCTCCTGTCACAGATTGTGCGGGAAGCTTTGGAGATTAGTGCGCTCATGTCAGCAAAGCCCTCCGAGCCCTCTTTCTCATTACTACTGAGCATTTTGGAGGCTCTTCCCATGTGCCACGGTATCCACTGACATTTGGGAATTAACCCTCACAGCTCTAGTTGAATTCTTTGTTTTACTCTTTAAAACTCAGATAAAGTAATTCAAGAATTTGTATAGAACTTAGAGTTGAGACGTGGTTTTTAGTTCCTCTAAAAGGGACAGAAATTGGACAAGACACTTCTTAATTTAGGTTTCACATATAAGTGTGATCACATGGTATTTGTCTTTTTCTGTAGGTCCATCCATGTTGTTGCAAATGACAAGCTTTTATTCATTTTTATTGCTGAGTAATATTCCATTGTATATATGTACACCACATCTTCTTTACTCATTCATCTACTGATGGAGATCTAGGTTGCTTCCATATCTTAGCTATTACTAGTAATGCTGCAATGAACATGGGGTGCATATATCTTTGCAAATTAGGGTTTTGTTTTCTTTGGTTTAAACATCCAGAAGTGGGATTGCTGGATCTTAGGCAGCTCTACTTTTAATATTTTGAGGAATCTTTACACAGTTTTCCATAGTGTCTGCACCAATTTGCAATCTCACCAACAGTGCACCAATGGGTCCCTTTTCTTCACAGCCTCACCAGCGCTTGTTATTTGTTAACTTATTGGTGATAGCCATTCTGACAGGTATGAGATGGTATCACACTGTGGATTTAATTTGCATTTCCCTGATGATTAGTGATGTTGAGCATCTTTTCATATGTCTGTTGGCCATCTGTATGTCCCCTTGAGAGAAATGTCTATTTAGGTCCTCTGCCCAATTTTTTTAAAAATATATTTTATTGACTTTTTACAGAGAGGAAGGGAAAGGGATAGAGAGCCAGAAACATCAATGAGAGAGACACATCGATCAGCTGCCTCCTGCACACTCCCCACCGGGGATGTGCCCGCAACCAAGGTACATGCCCTTGACCGGAATCGAACCTGGGACCCTTGAGTCCGCAGGCCGGTGCTCTATCCACTGAGCCAAACCGGTTAGGGCCTCTGGCCAATTTTTAAGTGGATTGTTTGTGGGTTGTGTGTGTGTGTGTGTGTGTGTGTGTGTGTGTTAAGTTGTATTAGTTTCTTACGTATTTTGTTTATTAACCCCTTATTGGATATATCATTTGCAAATATTTTTCACATTCAGTAGGTTGTCTTTTCCTATGTTGAGTGCCTAGCTATTTATGATTGTTGTGTCCTCTTCTTGGATTGACCCTTTAGAATTATACAATTCTTTGTCCTTTTTTTAAAATGTTTTGTTTCAAAGTTTATAAGTATTGCTACTCCGACTTTCTTTTCATTTATATTTGCATGGAATATTTTTTCCAATACTTCACTTTCAGTCTGTATGTGTTTTTCAATTTGAAGTCTCTTATAACAAGCATATCCATGGGTCATGTCTTTTAATCCATTTAGCTACCCTATGTCTTTTTATTGGAGCATTTAATCCATTGACATTTAAAGTAATTATTGATAAGTATGGATTTATTGCCATTTTGTTCATTGTTTTCAGGTTGTGTTTTATAGTTATCCTCTGTTCCTTTCTTCTTCTCTTGATCTTTGCCCTTGTGGTTTGCTGGTTTTTCTTGAGTGTTTTGTTTATGTTCCCTTGTCTTTGCTCTTTGTTTATATTTCGTAGGTTTTTTGGTTTGTGGTTATTATGAGGTTTATATATATCATTCTTTATCTACAGCAGGCTATTTTAATCTGATAGGCATTTAAATTGGAATATATTCTATAAGGACGGCATTTTTTTACTCTACTCTCTAAGCGGAGGGGAACCTAAATGATGGTGCTTGCTGGCTCCTCTGGCCCAGAGGACTCCCTTTGCTTCCCAGCCTTCTCTGTTGGGTCTCTTTCTCCTCTTTTCTGTCAGAACCTGTTCATTCAGTGTTTGGTTGTCTCTCGGGACTAAGTGCTACCTGTATACACGTATATTTGGATTTGCTCATGGGAGGGGCGGGTTCAGTGTCTTCCTATGCTGCCCTCATCTTGAACCTCTAACAGACCAATTCTTTTTTTTTAAAGGTGTGTTTATTTTTTTAAAAATATTTTATATATATATATATATATATATATATATATATATATATTGATTTCAAACAGGAAGGGAGAGTGAGACAGAGATAGAAACATCCATGATGAGAGAGAACCATTGATCAGCTGCCTCCTGCACAACCTTCACTGGAGATGGAGCCCACAATCCTGGCATGTACTCTTGACCGGAATCGAACCTGGGACCTTTCAGTCTGCAGGCCAACGCTCTATCCACTGAGCCAAACCGGCTAGGGCCAGACCATTTCTTTAATCCTTCCCACCTAGACGTGAAACTTTCAATGGATACATGAAAAAGTTGATGTTACCTTCCCATTCTCCTAGAGAAGGAACTCAGGGGTTTGGTGAGGTCAGATGCCATCTGTAAGGTCACAGGGCAGTGGACGAGCCTGCAGTGATCTTAGTGCCAAAGCTCCCTCACGGCCACCAGGAGCCTGTCGCTCAGTGGCTGTGCTGTTGCACTCATCTTTCCTGTCTCCTTGGGGGAACGGGGGAGGGCGGTTGGGGGGGAGGGTGTCTCAACCTTTCTCAGTCTGTCACATGTAAGGTCCCTGCTGGCCATTTTTGCTTCTGTATTGTAATGGTTTGGACTAATTTCCACTTTATTTTTGTATTTATTTTAACACAATCACTTATAATGAGGCTAATGACATTTTGTCTCCATGGTGGCGCATTTTAATTTGGTCTCGGAAATGTCAAAGCGATCAGGCAATTTGGTATCTCGGAAACACAAAACGTGGCAGGGACAATAGATTTCTCTCTCCATCATTTCATCGCCCTTGTTATCTGCTAGCGCCTGGGGCCACCCTGTCCCGTTTGGCGGCTTCTCAATGCTGGCGTGGATGGAGATCAGCAGTAAAACATGGCCAAGACAAAAGGCGAGGGCTCCAGCAGGCAGACTCTTTCCAGCAAGTGCAGTCAACACAATTCATCAGATCTCAGTAGTCGAGCTAAGTTTGTTATGGTAGAAGCAGGACATTCTTCTCCTGGTGGCATTTTTGTATCAATCCTTGTCCTTCCACATATCCCAGTGTTTTCTCCTGAGCCTGCCTGCGGCCATCATGCTCAGCTTTCCAGTTCTTTCCTTCAAGAGACATCAGCAAATGTGTTCTGAGAAGTAAATATTTTAGGCTTGGCTGGCCTCAGAGGTTCTCCATCTCATATTCTATTTTTGTCCAACTCTTTAAGAGTGCAGATAACCGTTCTTTCCAAACCATATGAATTGCCAGACAACCATGGATTTGGGGGTGTTTAGTGAACGTGTTTAGATGTGTTTGGATGGAAGCGTTTGATCTAGATTCTTTTCAACCTAGAAGTTATTAACGTACCTCTTGTGTATAAAAGAGCCCCAAATAGTTGGCTTTGACAGGGCTAGTTGGTAGGTAAATTCTCCGATGGTGTAAATATGTAGCCAGTCTCCATAGAGACTGCTGATGTTCGCTTTATTTTAAATGTGTCATTTGGGGCTTGATGGGTTTTCCTCAGGAAGCCTGTATTGCCCTATGATTGTTTGAAAAACCAAGGCAGTGTTAGGTCTGAATGTGGAACCCTCTCACTCCTGTTTGCCTGTCTTCCTTATCTCCTTTCTGCCCAGCCCTTCCACACGGGCAGCCTCCCCTCCACCCTGCTTTGTCCTTCGAAGGAAGGAGATGGATTGTCTCTGCAGATGGGGCCAGCGCTGCTTTCTCAGCCCTGAGAGCGACCACATTTGTCTTCTCTTCAGCGCCAAGCCCCGTTTCCTAGAAGCTAATCTTGGAGACAGAAATCCGAACAGTGAAAAGGGGAGTGTGTGTGCAATCTTCAGGTCAACTCAGGGAAAGAGCCTGTGTCCCAGAAATGGCTTCGTGCGGGCGTCTACTTGGAAGCCACTTTGTCAATTTCTTTGCCAGCTTTTCCATGTAGTCAGGATACTTTATCTCTATAAAGCAGCAATAAGTGGACAGTGCAATATATTTCACTTTTAATAAGGTGTTGCCAGTTGCACACACTCTGTAGAGCAATTAGTGTCAAATGCTGCTAAGCAATGGAGGGCCTGCGTCTGAGCGTTAGCAGACGGAAGGATTTATAGTGGGGTTTGGAGGCACCGTGGCCACAAGGTGGAGGAGGGTGGGGGAGGAGATTTTGAGCTGCTGAGTTCAAGTCCACTGAACTCGTCTGTTTCTGAAGCTTCTCAAAGGCAGACCTTGGCATGGTATCAGGATGCCCATTCCTGGGGTTGGGAGACAGACGTGGTCCTCACGGAGCTCTAAACACGGGGTTAGGGATCTCATAGATCCGAGTTTCAAACTCCACTCTGCCACGTGAACATGGCTCCTAGGCAAACACACTTCTCTGAAAGTCATTTCCCAGCTAGAAGAACTAGATGAGAATATCGGCAGCGAGTTTGGAATTCGGAGCCCTCCAATCAAGTTGCCTTCTTTCAGATGGTGTCATTCTTGCCCATGCATGCTAATAAGGATGGTAGCCTTGTCAGAAGTCAAGTCCAGGCCAATTATCCAAGTTGTCCCAGCCTTCCGGAATTGTTCTGACTTTCAGTCTGAAAGCCCTGCCCTGTGGGAAGCCCCAGTCCCAGGCAGATCGGGATGTCTGGTCACCCTGAGTCTAGCTGGGAAGTGATTCTCCTCTCACCGATGATGGGCTCAAGTGCTGCTGTGGCATGCAAACCTGGGTTCTGGCCGTGTGTTTCACAGCTGTGAGTGAAGGTGAAGGATGGGGGGGGGGGGCAATTCGAGAATGAGTTATTCACAGTGACTTTTTGGCATTTCTTAAGGTTCTAGGGGCCTCATATACAGTATGTAAATATATATAATGTGACATATTTATGCATTTCAGTTCTCTGTTATATGTTTTGAAACTTTATTTGCTATTTTTTTCATATCACTTCATATTATTATTTTTTTAAACAATTTCTTAGTGATATCTTCCTCAGGACTTCAACAGTCCTTTCGTTCTTTTATTTTTCTCTTTCATGGATGCCATGTTCTTCAGAAGCTTGTTTAGACCAAGCTAATGGCCTTTTAGGCTTCCTCCTTGTGAATAGGAGTCCACTTTTTGAATAATAAGAATTCTATGTCACGGGTGGGGACGGGGGGGCGGGGGCAATCAGGATTTTAGAGATGCTTAGGTAGGGCGTGGCCAAAAAAGGTTGGGAAACACTGGTCTAGTGGGGCTTGGCCCGGTGCTACTTCCAGCACCCTTTGCACCTGGGCCCTCACCAGGACCTGTGTGTTCATTCTGAGCGACCCTGGCTGTGTGCCCATCCTCTGCAGGCCTCCTAATTGCCTGGGAGCTGCCTCCCTCCGTGTTCAGACTCCTCCTCTGTTCTTCCAGCCTCCTTCTCAGTTCACTTAAGTCCCCATCGCTGGGTTTGTTCTCAAAATTCGAAGGTTTCTATTTTCACACCTCGGTAATTGGTGCTATCCGTTGAAAGTAACTCTGGAACTCCAGCCTGCTGGGGTCAGGGAGAGCTGAATTGAATTAAAGGCAGTAGAAATCGGCTGGAAGCAGGAGGAGGACTTGAGCGGTGTCATTTCTCTCTTCCAGGTGGCCATCAGCTCTGAGCAGGATCCGCCTCGGGAGCCGGCTGGTGGGCACCTGGCTCTGTGCCCCTCCTTTGATGGGCGCCCGGCAGGGGAGATGGCAGAGGGTATGAGACTCCTTGCCTGACCCTCCCCTCAGCTCAGGGAATGACACTGGGGACCCAGGAAATACATGCCAGGAAAAAGCATTATGTCAGTGAAATGACATTGGAGCGATTAAATATGCAAAACACCCCCCTGTTTTAATAACATAATGACTGGGAGAGAAGCTGACAGAAGCCAGGAGTCTCTTGGTGACAGCAGCTAATCCATCCACAATTCACGCCAGGGTGGCAGCCACAGTCCCCTGGCCCGGGTCAGGTCGCAGTGAGGTGGGCATGCCCCCTGGTCCATGCTCTCAGACGCTGTCTGCTGGGGCTGAGATGAGGAGAAGCAGTGCTTTTGCTATTTCTCCTTGAACATTAAGGGCTGAATGAATTCTTAGATTTAAAAAATTATTATTTTTTGCTGGCACTGTTGATGGTTTATTTTTGATCTCCTGGTAGATTTTTCAGTCGGTAGGGAAAAACCTACTTCCAGGCAGCAGGTGTATGGCCCTTCCTCCAGCCTGCAAGACGTGTATTCTCACCCAGATCCATCAGCGCATCTGCCTCCAGGATGGGGATGAACTTAGCGTGTGATTCACAAAGAATCTCAGGATCTCAAAGAAATGAGCGGGATTTCCTTGCGCTGAGGAAAGTTCAAAACAATGAACTTGCCTTTGGCCAGAGGGTCTACTGTCCCAGTTCCATCCCAGTTCTGTACATAGGAAAGGGAGGAAGAGGCTCATTTAAATACACACACACACACATATATATTTTTTCTGATTAGAAATGTATCACATGTTAATGGTAGAACATCTGGATAGCAGAAGGAAATATGAAAACTATTTTTATTTAATCTTTGAAATGCTGATAGAACTTGTAGGGGAAGGAAACTCGCTCGATGCTGCCCCCTGGCTGCCCCTGGACATGGTGGTGATGGTCCCAGAGATCTCCCCTCTCTCCATCCTCCCTTAAGGTCGATTTAGTTCCAAAAGATTGGTGTCTGGAGGAAACAGGTTGCTCTTCAACGTGTCCTCAGTGGAGATGGCATTTGTGACTGCCCTTCCTTTAGTGACTGTGGCGGTAAACAGGGTGGTCAGGTGTCTGAAATCAAATGCTGGTCCTCTCACTTCCTGGCTTGGGATTTATAGACATGGACGAGTAACAGAATCTCCCTGTGCCTCAGTTTCCCCGCCCGTCAATGGCAATCATGCTATTACTTACCACATGGAGTTCCTGTGAAAGGAATACATCATCCCCTCTTCCACAAGTCAGGCTCCATCATTCCATCCATGGCTGCCATTCTTACATTTACAAGGACCACGAGGTCACACCTCCATCCTGCCTTTTCGTATAGTCTTCATTTCTAACACTTACCTCCTTCTGGGATTTCTCCTTTGGATCCTTGCTAGTTGCCTTTCATATCCTTCATGTCAAGTAGAATATAAAATTAGTCACGTGAGTCTATTGGGTTCCTGTTTCCATAGGGCTTGAACCCATAATCCTAGGCCCATCTGGTGTCTGAGATTTGCTTTTGCTTAACCTGGTCTTCGAACAACTGTTAAGCTTTAGGCAGGTTTGTGTAAGTGGGTGGGGAGAAGGACTCACTGTGTTGCAAAGTGAAGTTGTGTTAGGTCTGGGGAGGCCCAGCTTGTGCAAGGAAGGCTGCCTGGAAGGGGGCCTATGTGATTGGTGATGTTGTTCTTGGTGTTTCTCTGGTTCTGACTGTCTGTCACTCTTCCTCAGTTCACTTCCTTGGTCTCTTGATGCTTTTCACTGCCAAGGTCTCTGCCTCCTTCTCTGTCCCTGTCTGCTGTCCTTCCTCGCGTGGCTCCAGCACTGTCTCTGCTGAGCACAGGAAAAATTGGGGTTTCCCCTCGCCGGCTCTGAGATGCAGTAGAGGATGCAGGGTAGTCGTGTGAGTTGCTCTGAGGAGAGACCCAAGTCCTCCCTTTGATTCTGCACTGGACACCCTTGAGCTCCCAGGCCCCCGCAGAGGTTTCTGGAAGGTGGGAGAGCAGCAGAGCTGAGTGGCTGCCGGCTGCCAGTCCTGCAGCCCCCTCACCTCTCCCGTTGACAGTGCAGAGCTGCTGCCCGACCCCGGCCCTGCACAGCCTGGCCTGAAACTTATACAAGTACAAGCTGATGTTCTCTTTTAAACTGACAAAAGCAGAGGACGAAGCCTGGGAAGGCCTCTGACCCCAGAGCCCTGGTCCATGACAATTACAGGCGGAGTGCAGTGCGCCGTCTCTTGATGCACTTCTAGTGGGGAGATGCTGGTTAATTTCTCAAGACTCAGAGGTGACCCAGGTTTAATAAAGAGGATTAATGGATTTGAGCTAAAGGTCCTGGCTGTTTCAAGCAGATAGCCTCTCCCGGCTAAGACAGTTTGCAGGCTCTAGTTCAGTTCCTTTTTCTTTGGGGAAATAGCTCACGCTGCCTATTTAAAGGGATCGATCGTCCTTTCCCTTCCTTCTTCATGCCAACTGGACTAGGGTGGCCATATGTCCGTCATCCAAACTCAAATCCAAGTGCATAAGGATACTTACTGTTGACAAGAACAGGAGCAACAACAGCAAAGGGTCATTTTCATTCCTCTGGCGGGAGCTACCACTTTGTCAACAGCATTTTGGCAACAAGAATTCGAACTCTTAACAATATTATGTAGACCCTTTCTCATAGCAATTCTGTTTTCATGATTTTTATCTTATGGAATAATTAAGGGTGTCTGCAAAGATGTCTACCTAGATATATTTATTTTAAAATAAAAAAGGATGGGAACAAAGAGGTGTCCGATAGGGACTTAGTTCAATAAAATACTGTATTATATTTAGGCAGTTCAGTCATGGTCACTAAGGGAAGATGTTATAGGAGCATTTTCTTTCTTTTTTAAAATATTTTATTGATTTTTTTTACAGAGAGGAAGGGAGAAGGAGAGGGATAGAGAGTTAGAAACATCAATGAGAGAGAAACATCGATCAGCTGCCTCCTGCACACTCCCTACTGGGGATGTGCCCGCAACCAAGGTACATGCCCTTGACCGGAATCGAACCTGGGACACTTCAGTCCGCAGGCCGACGCTCTATCCACTGAGCCAAACCGGTCAGGGCAGGAGCATTTTCACTGATTTGAAATAGGTGCATGAACTCTAAAACGCCACGTGTAAACCCATTTCTTGTAAAGAAAAGCATAATACATGGCACACAGGTGAGGGATGCACACCCACGTGACTGAATGAGGGAATTCAGCGCCTTTTTATTTCGGTATTTGATTGTATATGTCCTCATTTTCTAAATATTTCCACCGCTGTGTGTCACTGTGAGACGATGGAGGCAAGAGGCGTGAGTGGGGTCTCCCCCCCGCAGGCTGCTCCCTGTGCTTCTAACTTTCCTCTCGCAGAAAAGTATAGAACCCAGGCTCCGGGCGGGTGGGAGGGGGCCCTCTGGGTGGCAAAGCCGTGAGCTGCTCAACGTCACACTTGTCATTACTGGTCCCGGGTGGTACGTCGGAGAGTGTCTGGGACAGAAGAGCCCTTGGCCTGAGACGTGGATGCTGGGATGCACGGGGCAGGGCAGCCTTCACACAGAGCGTCTCCGGCAGGTGAGTGTGCCTGTCCTGTGGCTGTGCCTGGTTGCTTCCGATGGCGCATGCTCGTGTCCTGTTACTGCCTGCCCC
>NW_005876374.1:0-10117 GCF_000147115.1 Myotis lucifugus | reverse complement strand
CAAGTAATTTAGTCTGGCTACAGGCTAGGATGCCCCAGGGGAAGCAATGAAGGAGAATTGGGTGGGGTGTCTTGATGGGAAGACTTAATTTTACATAATAAAAAAAATCAATCCTCATGTTTTAAAGACTATCATGAATGATTTTCCTCTGTCTTAGAAAGGAAGAGCATTCAGAAAACACTCCTTATTGACTTATATAAGGAAAGAATCAGAACACAAGCAATAAAAATTTTGTGATGCATATGCATGTTTTCTATCTTAAAGGTTGAAAGGTTTAAAATAAGAGCTGCATTTAAAAAATTACTTACCTTCCTATTAATTTCACAGACAATTAGATCCTTTTTTATGCTATTGCACACCCAGGCCATATTTAAAAACCTCTAGCTGTTCCATATAGGGAAAATATTTTAAGTAAATATCTATTTTTCATTAAGTTTATTTGAGATAAAGTTTTGTCAAATATACTGGGTCAATGTATTTCCTTAGTTTTTGATCCTGACAAAATATAATTATCATCACCTGACTGTAGAGCTTGATGGGTGTGAACTTTATATGAATACCTTGTACTAATTTCAAAACACTTTAATAACTATAAAATATATTTGCTTTGTAATAAAGCATCCTGAAAGTTCTAGAGTTTTTAGAAAAGTAAGTTTTCGGTTTTGCCTGCAGGAAAGTTGTTTGCTAATGTTTATCAGAATTGAGTGAGTTCCTAAAATCACATCTTTAAATAAATGAGATGAAATGTAAAAGATTAAACACTTAAGTCCTAAACAGGATGGGGCAGGCCTGGGCTCAATAGACACTATAACTTTCTTAACTGGCTTCTGCAAAACAGAAGAATTAACCAACACTTATCATTGCTTCTGAAAAACATGCCTACAAAGCACACCTAGCCAGGGGGCTTTAGCCAGAGGAGCCATGCACTTCTGTCTCATGAGTTAGTCCTGTGCTTACCCTGTAACAGATAGGTGCACTGTTGAACTTATGAAGCCAGTTGCACAGGTGTTACTGTTACAGGGGAATTCCTTCTTCTTTTTTCTCACTCCTTGAATCCATAATGAGGGATTTTCCCCAAGCACTCTCCAAACCTCCCCCCTCTTCTTCATTCATTCTGCCCCTAGGGAGGTAGAGTAATTTACAAATGGTACAGGGGCGGGGTAATGAGCTGGTTGGCTCAGCTTTGCTTTTCTCTATTGGATTAGTGTCCTGAGTTCTGCTCACCCAAGACCTCAGTTCCAGTTGAGGAGGGCCACCCTAAGTTCAGTGCTTCTTGGGACTGGGTGGTTAACTCTCAGCCTAACTCCTACTTGTACTACTAATTTGGTTAATACATTTAAAATCCAGTCCTTCAAACTTGGCTTCTGTCATTATAAAAGTGATATTCTGACCTCAATATTGGCTCTTTTTTATTTTCCACTTGTTCAGAAACTAGTTAGAAAAGAGGGGTGTTAATTATTGAGTCTCCTTTTATAGACTGCAATAATTTTAATTACATTATTTAATTCAATGTTACTTAAATTGAAGAAATATGATTAGAATTATTGTTTCAACTAAGTTGAATACTTTGGAAAGACTTGACAAAGGCAAGTCATTTAATAAATACTAATTGATTTAAGTGTGAGCATGACAACTGTAAATGTTTGTTAAAAGTTATAAAAACCTATGTTCTTTATTCATATTACTTCTCCAGTGTTTTAAAATGTTCCCTTAATTTGAACAAACTGAACTGCAACTCATGTATGCAGTTTAATGCTTTAAATGGTGTACTTTTTATAACACACAGAATTTCAATGAGCTTACCCTCATCAAAAGTCCTTGACTCTTCCTTAAAAAATGACAAAATTTGCATATATGTGTGTGCTTCCAGTCAACCAACATGTTTAAAGCTTTCTTTTACACTGTCCCTTTTAAAATCAACTTCTTTTAAAAAAGAATATTTTGATCCTGGCTGGGTAGTTCGGTTGGTTAGAGCATTGTCCCTATATGCCAAAGTTGCAGGTTCAATCCCCAGTGAGGCCACATACAAGAATTAACCAATGAATGTATAAATAAATGGAACAACAAATCTCTCTCTCTCTCTCTCTCAAATTAGTAAATGAAAATTTAAAAATAAAAAAAAATATTTTTTGCAACAGAAAATGTCTACTAGAGTTTATATTCAAATGTTTCCAGAATATTAGGGGGCCAGGAAATATTTGAGAATTCAGTGAAAGCTCTGTTTCTCCCCTAGAGCGCACGTGCGCACAAAGCCACAGCTCACAGATCCCATGAAGCTCATCTTTGATTGAGTTCAATGAAAAACTTCCCATCTCTAAGTGTTACTTGATGGCTACACTGATATTTCCCAACATTACAGGATAGCCCTCAGATAAAGTAAAACTGATCTGAGGCTACAGAAGTAGGAATTTGTTACCCACTTTATTCTGATCTCATCTTTCTATATATTGAGATGACTATTTTAAAGGTCAGACACCATATTTTAAAAACAAAACCTATTTCTAAGAAATGGCTCCAATAATGCATGGCCAATGGTTGGAGAGGATTAATCTGAACAAAAATGATTTAGGAATGAAGGAGATTTATCCTTGATAATGGGGGTCTGGCATGAAGGTGTGGGCTGTGCTGTGTTGTTTCGGTAGGTAGAATGTGGAACAAGAAGCAAAAGCTAGTCCAGGTTCTGGATTAATTCTGAACACAGATTAAACAGACAGAGGTTCATGGGAATGACACAGACATATTTCTACTGAGCCCTATTTGTCCCAGAAATAAATAGCTCAACAGTCACACACACGCACGCACGTGCGCACGCAAGCAAGCAAGCAAGTTCTCAAGTGGTCTGGAGCCATGGTCGGCAAACTGTGGCTCACAAGCCACATGGGACTCTTTGGCCCCTTGAGTGTGGCTCTTCCTAAGCCTTAGGAGTACCCTAATTAAGTTAATAACAATGTACCTACCTATATAGTTTAAGTTTAAAAAATTTGGCTCTCATAAGAAATTTCATCTTTTATCGTTGATATTTGGCTCTGTTGACTAATGAGTTTGCCAACCACTGGTCTAGAGAAACCTTAGTCCTAGACACCTGTTCTAATTTTTAAAATAAATTACTTACAATGATAGCAAAACCCATTAAGAATCTATATGTGCAATGCACATACTGGCCTAATTTAATGTAATTTACATTAAATGATACAACAGGATATATTTTTACCCCTGTATATTGAGATGAGAAAACTAGGCTCAGAGAAGGTAAGTAACCTGTCCAAGATCTTATGCTAGAAAGTCAAAGATCCACATTTGGTTTGTTTCAAAATCCATGTTTCATGTGTAGAGTTGGGAAAGAATGGGAATTACATACAAAGGGAACAAGAAACCTCATTCCTCAGTTAACAGGAAAGGACAAGCCTTCTCTGCTGTGTTCCCTCAAAAGTGTAAAAATTGAAAATATGAAATACAGCTCCTGACTCTGCCTCCCTGTGTGGAGCAGCTGCCATAACCCTTGGGCAGGAGACCTCTGATGTCTACTCTCCCTCGCAGCTTCCCTGACCACCCTTTCTCCCCACTTCCCAAACAACAACCACAAAGAAAAATAAACCATCAAATCACACCTCTGCCCCTCATACACACACTCAGATGCACCTCTGAGCTCCTTTGTTGAGGTGAGGTGTCATTTTGGGGAGTAGGGAAGTATCAGAAAAGAGGAGGACAGTGAGACTTAGTTGCCCATAAATCACGTAATTCAGTGCTTTGCCTTTTCTCAGTGGATCTTCATGGATGCCTTCCTCTGCAAAGAGCTCTTGCTTGACATAATACCTAGTAAATATAGAGCAGAGCTATGGCCCTGAAGGAGCTAAAGAAAGCTTTCCCTTTGTGTCTAAGGAATGTTTGGTACAATTTGTAGCTAGGAGGAAAATCAATATATTTCACTCTCTTCTGGATGGCTGGAAAGGAAAACTGGAAGATGGTGATTTTAAGAAAACACAAAATCCTTTGATTTGTTACTTGGTGTCTTTGGGCATTCAGCTAGAAACATGGCAGAAGAAGGTGGGGAGCACGCATCCTCAGAAGCAGGTCTACTGGAAAACTCCCACCTCCCAGTAGGGCTCTGGAGGGCACATGTTCATTCTTCACTTCCACAGACATCATATTTGGAAAATATCATACATCCTCTTACATTCCCCATGTTCTAGCTCAGTTACTAAATGAACCAGAAACAAATTGCTTTAGGGCTACATTGTCCTTGTTCCTCATTCTCCTAAGGTCCTCCTACTCAAGGTGTAACCTGCAGGTCAGAAGCATGGGCACCACCTACCTAAGAGTTAGTGAGAGATACAGAATCTTGGGCTCTATCCCAAACCTACTGAATCAGAAGTTTAATTTGGATAAGAATCCTTGATGATTCATGTATACAGACATTAAAGTTTGAGAAGCATTGCCTTGGACCATAAAGAACTAAACTTGTGTATTTTAAGGTCAGCAATAGGGTGGGGGAAGATGCAAAAAAAGATTGTCAACTGTAGTCTCTAAGGGGTAGAGAGAAACTCTGACATCTATTCCTTCTCCACTCAAGAATGTAGTGACTAAAATTATTGGTCCATCAGTTATGAGTAATTTGGTCTATTAACTATCAATGAAAACAGTGTGCTGGTAAACAGAATAACAATTCTGTACATACTGGTCCTCTAGAGATGATTTGAAGCATTGGTACCAAGGATGCAATTCACCCAGCAGAACTAATAAACATCACCTTCCCTTTTCCACCAGGAAACCAACAGGATGATTTTATATGGTAACATCAACACCTTTGACCCTGCATTCTTACATGGTTCCTAAAACATGTTCTGAAACATTTCTTTTGCTGTGTAACATACTTATTACATAAGAAAATTAGTCCACAAAAAAGAAAGTGGGCAGGTTTCTATAGTTTTCCAAGATTGATGTATGTTTTAAGATCAGGTGGGTAGAGTAAAGAGGAGATTTATAGGATGGATGATGGAGGGAAGGGCACAGGTTGGGCCATGCCTGTCTCCACAGACCTAGGCAGGATGATATTAATACATGCAAGCATCATATGGTTTATAAAACACATGCATGTACTTTATCTCATCTTACTCATACAGAAACCTCATGGCAGATATTTTTATTGATTGCACCATTTAATCCATGAAGAAAATAAGGCTGGGTGAGATGAATCGACTTACCTAAGTTGACATAATCAGTCAGCAGTGAAGTCTATTCTCATAGCCAAGTAGATAAGTATAGTAAAATTATTTTCTACTGTACAGAAGAAAATAGGAAAGGAGGGAGGGTGAGAAGGAGTATAGAAGAGAGAATAAAGGAAGTGATGGAAAGCAGGAGAAAGGAAAAGAGGAAAGATGCTTATTCTTAATTGCAATTTTCCAACATTTTGAGTAGACAGTTTATCCCCCTTGCCTTCTAAATTGACCTTTTGCAACTTGGTCCCACTTCTTGTCATTGTTTACTTGACACACAAAAAATATTCCTAGTAACTCTAAGTACTGATTACATATAAGAGGAAAATGAAACTTCAAACATGTTAACTGTGTGCATTTTAATTAAATTTACAATGCACGCAGAATCAAAGTGTGTTGCAAAATCTCATTTTTGCTATAGCTTGTAGTTTTAGCCAGTGTCAGACTGTTTATCCCAAAACTTTGATTGCATTTTATCTTAACTGATTTCAAGATCAATGTCATCACAGTGGTAATTCAGACTTTGGCCTGAAGAGGGCAACACACAAGTATGGAAGGACGTATTTGTATGCCAAGTTTGGTGTTGAGTTGTTAGTGTTTACAGCTTCCACTGACATGGAAAATTGAAATCCTAAAACTCTAGGGTTAACACTGGAGAAGACCTAAGAGATAAACTCTCAATCTTGACATTTTGTGATGAGGAAATGGTGGTCCATAGAGGGGGCCAGGGATTTGTCTAATATTCGAAAACTACCTAATTAGTACATGAGCACAGATGTTCAGATTACAAAATAAGAAAACTAATATGTTAACAAGCTAAAGAATTCCTTTTATTGTTGGAACATTAGCATAATCACTCTGGCCTCTCATTGGCAAACCAGTCAGATTTTTTTGTTGTTTTACCTACATGGACAAAATAAATAATTTTCACATCACCATGTTTTATTTTGTCTCTCAAGGGATAATAACAATTGTGCCTCATTGGATTCTGCATTTTTTGCTTCTTCACTATTTTAATTCCATAAACAATAGGGAAAGATTTATGCCTGAGATATTTTCACATTCCATTCTTCCTACTCTAGAATATAACAATAAATACTTTTTTTTTTGTTCTTGGCACTTGGCACAAAGGCTTGGGCATTGTATTAGTCACTGGAAGTAAATCCTTTATTTAATCTTTACAATTTTATAGGAAATAGAATCTTCATTTTACAGAGTAGAAAAGAGAATCCTCAAGGTTATGTCACTTGTCCAAAGCAACACAATTAGAATATGGTGGAGCCCTGACTGAAACCCAAAATGATCCATTAGAGACCCAGTGGCTTTCTTCTGTGGTGGGTAAATGAAAAATAATCGCATCTAATGAAATGAATGAATAAAGAATCAAGTGAGAGAAAGAATATGCATCCTTACCCTAAAGTCTGGACATTCCACCAATCATTCTAGCAAAGCAGTCAAGAAAAACAACAAAAAAAATCCCAACACACAATGATCCCTGTTTGATATCTCAATTGTTTGCTAGAATCAGCTGGAAGGGACAGAGCAGCCAGAGGCAAAACCATGACAGACACTGACAGAGACAAGAGGAGCATTGCTTTCCTAACTCACGCTGCATCAAGCTGCCTCGACAGAACTCGGAGCCTCCATCTCCTGCATCGTGCCACTGGGCAAGTGGCTGACTGCCAAGCTGCTACAAATCTACTTTTTAATTTAACCTTCTCCCTGGCCTCACTATTGGGATTGCTGCGCAAACAAGGACAATAAGAGCATCCCCACTGTGATTATTATGACCGGGGAAAATTCAGAGGATGAAGTCAAAAAGACAATAGCAGCAGTAGGGATGAGGGGAAAGCTTATTTCAGGATGTGGTGAGGGTCCTTATAAATAATTGAGAGGAAGAAGCAGGTTAAACTGAAAATAAATGTAGCATACAAAATTATTAGTGTTACTCTACCAGGGAAATGTTTGAATACAGCCGGAATCCTTGGAACGTAACCAGAGAACTGTTATCTCCAAAGCTATTTATAATAAGTGGCTCCTGTGACTCCAACGTGCCAATTAAACAGTTTGTTTCTGCCTCAACCTTAATTTGGCAGACAGTTCTGTTTTAAGTATGCATCCTGGGATGGAAGGAAGTTGTTTCTTAGCTGCACACCCCCCAAGAGTTTACTCTTCCCTCAATACAAAATGTAAATATGTCATTGTGTTGACTGGGAGTCAAATGAAAGATGCCAATTGGAATGAAATATCCAAGTCCCAGATTAATTACTGCTTGAAATATTCTAATTTGCTGTCCTTGTTCTGTGTATCAGAAGAGGTGTGGGGACCCGTGGACCTTGCAAAGACAGAGCTACCTCATGGCTGGGAGGGAGAAGTCTAGAAAATTCAATGGAGTTGGCTTAATTCTTAATTCCAAGATTAGATTTCCAGAAACAGCATTGTCTGAAAACTAGATGTTGTCTGCCAAGAGGTAAGATGTCATCAGTGTTCTGAGTACCAAATTCAGTAGGCACTTGACATAATTTAACCTTACAAAGGTCGAGATACAATTAAACTTTTTTTTTTTGCAAAGTTCATTGTTTCTATTATCAGTTTGGGGATTAGCTATGAAAAACATAAACAGCTACCAGCTTGCTGGAATATGTTGACAGATTTTATGGGACAGTGCCACTATTTAAAAAACTCAAGGAACTCTCTAGAATTCAGATGTATTTTCTCTGTACCGTAGGTAAGGAGGCTTCTCTTATTAGAGGTGAAATTTAATAATTTCTGCCAGACCATTTAGGTGTGGCAGCTGCAGTGAATGCTGGCAGACAGTAAGTTGAAAGGGTTTTAGCCTGTCCCCCATTTACAATATTGGACTGAATCTCAAACTCTCAAGCAAGCTTATTCCTGTTCTTAAAGTAAAAGCCTGGTTTGGGATATTTTCCCTGGCTCAGCCCCAGAATCAGCCATTTTTTCTGAGGATTTTGGTTCCAGTTGTTGGAAAATAGAATTATAGAATTATGAAATTTCTATCTGGGTGCTGTATGTGCTCATTGTATGTGCTGTATGTATGTATGCATCTTGGTATATGTATATACTAGTATACCAAGATACATAAATACATATATATGAATTTTTTCTGTATCTATCCATCTGTTACATGTTCATGTTAGTGTCCCAGACTCTCACCCAGAGGCACATGTTCTTTTCTGACCTTCCCTTCTTGCTTATCTGTAACCTCCCTTCCCAACAGTGAGAAATCTGGCTCCCACCACCCATCACTCATTTACTTGTGTTCAACCTTAGGCTACATGCAAAGTGTTTGCAGGATTATTAATCTATACTACCACAAGAAACTGCCAGCTGAAAACCAATGCTTATTCTTACCATCCACAGTCAAATCACTGTTTTCCAGAGTTATTTAGGCCAACTCCTTTACCCTAATGCTCTTCTTTGAAGTTATGGCATACATATGTAATGCAATATGGTTCATATGTCATAATCTGCACACCACTCTGGTTGTTGGTGGTGGTATTTCTTTTAGCTTGCATATATTAAAGCTCACTCTTTGTGATTTGCAGTTCTATTGTTTTAAGACAATTCTTTAAAAAATAAATAAATGAGCCAGTGCAAGGGATGAGGGGGATAGCCTGCACCAATTGCCCAACCCTACCCTACCATGCTCCTGCTTTCTTGCTCTCCTCTGAATAACAGGACCCAGGAAGTCTCTGCCCAAATGAACTAAATCCACTTCCAAGTCCCGCATGGGCCTCCTCCCTGGTTTCCTCCTCCTGGGTGGTGGGGAGCGAAAGGGGAGGCTGTAGGAGAACAAGCAGTGGGCTGGGGATGGCGGCCTCCACTCATACTCTTGCTATGAGCCCCAAAAATATATGAGGAACAGGTCATGTGCTAAGTGCTCGAATTATCTCACATAAACCTGTGAAGTGTCCACATTGTACTGAGCAGAAATAGCACACAGAGAAGTTAGGTAGGTTGTCTAAGGGGACACAGTATAGAAATAGTGGGAGATACTGTCCTTTCAGGCTGCCATGCTGCAAGCTTCCATTCACGTTGCTGTCAGGTGAGTGTGCCCCCTGGAGTGAGGACCACACAGCCAGCCAGCGAGGCTGCACCAGGGAGCCATGGCTGTGAAAGGACACAATTGCTGATTCGCAACATCCAGCCTGTTCACTGTGCTTAGCCTCATTTCTCACCTGCGACTCTGACCTTGTTCTCCTTTTGGATTTGACCTCAGCCAGCAGCGTGGGCTCCTGAATTTACAGCATCTGTGGTCCTCAGCTCTGTAGTGCACATGCGTGTACTTAAAAATCCATGTGTCTTTCAATCGTGAAGTTTAAAATGGCTAGGCTCATTCTTAGCAAATGGCAGGTATGCCTCTCCAGGTGGGAGGGCATGACATTTCTGCCGTGAGCCGCCTCCTCCCCCCTAGACGCCCCTGCAAAGGAGTATTTTAATAGAAGGTTAATGGAGGGCACACAGAATAGAAAGAAAACCCTGTCATCGTTATTCTGTTTTACTGTAATAGAGGTCAGCTCTCCCGGATTCTTCCTAGTATCCATCCTTAAAATGAATTATTTAGCCTATGAAAACAAAACTACTTTATTTATGATGACAGAGAAGCTATAAATGTGCTCCTGATCTGTGCATTGACTAATTAGATTAATTAAGCCTGCATGCATTTTAGAACAGGCAGGAAGGTGGCAAATAAAATTTCAGATGATTTATATGATGTATTCCATCAAGCTTACAGTTGATAAATAATACCACATTCATTCCATTAAGATATCGAAGTGAAAAAGAAAACTACATGTTTGGTTCTGGGCTGTTATCAAAAGAGCGAACATTGAGGTGACTGCACTGGCATTATTTACCCTGCTCAAACAGTGAAGGGAAAAAAA
>NW_005876373.1:0-10117 GCF_000147115.1 Myotis lucifugus | reverse complement strand
GCATGAAAAAAAAGCATGGGGGGAGGGTCCACAGAGCAATGGGGTTCCATCTATACTGGGCACACCCTTGGAAAAAAGTATTTGACTTAATAGTAGATTGATTATTCATCCAATCAACCAATCTAGAATAGTATGTCTCATTGGAAGGTAACTTTCAGGGTTTACCCAGATTCTCACCTGTGAAAAATACCAATTCTAGACACTGCATTTGTTGCTTGAGAACAACAACAACAACAAAAAATACAAAGGAGCCACTTTCAGAACCATAATCTTTTATCTAATAAATAAACCTATCTACCATCTTTAGTTGCTACAACATGAAAGTTGTAGCAAACTCTAATATTATTTACTCGAAGGCAACCTGGTTATCTGTTTGGTAATCTGCATGTCCTTCAGAAGTTTTTTACCTGGGGTTCATGGGTTTCAAGAGGTCCAAGAATTCAAATGGGAAAAACTAACACTTTATCCAACACTAAGTGAAACTTAGCATTTCTTTTATTATAAACATAGGCACCAAACCATACTACTATTGGCAGTACCCATGACTGGTCATCAATAGAAATCACGTATGTTTTCCATTAGCAATTAGTGCAGATATATCAAATAACCTTTGCTTTTATCATGACTTTGAATCACTGCCAGAATAAAGAACAATGTTCTTTACTGTGTCATAATCATCTTAAAATGTTTAATAAATGTAAGCTATATAATTGGTGACCTTCAAAATCCTATGTATGTCATTTTATACATGTAAAACATTATGCTAAGAAGACATAGGCTTAATCAAGAATACTAAGGGTTCCATGTGCCAATGAGATAAAATAAAATTAAGTTTAAATTTAATTTAAAAAAATAATAAAAGACGATGTCAAGGGAATCCTTTGGGAATCATCTCTTTGGTTTGCTTGTTTTCATTTCCTTGTTGTTTGTCCCCTTCCCAAAAATCTGAGGGTAAGGGAAAGTCAAATGTGGTCTAACACACCCGTCTTCATCAAACCCACCTTCGCCCATCTCTAAAGAGTATCTGAGACTTTCAAGCCGCCCACAGCCCTCTGAGATAAGATCCTCATTCATCTTTTTTCCAAAGAGATTTGTTGACATTGTCTCCACTATTAACTGAGGGCTGAACATGAGAGCAACTGAATGCTACTTTTCTGCTGTCCCCTCTAGGCTGGCTTTGACTTTGGGGTTGACCTGGTGCTGGTTCATTGAGGTGCTGTGGCCATCAGATACCTGGTAACTGCAAGGCCACTGACATTCCCATAATGCTGTCTGCTCTTTTTACAACACTCTCTGGTTACATTTTATTTGGCTTTGGAACCTTAAGGTTAGCAATGAGACTACTGCACCTCATTGCTGACTCCAGAGGGCTTCCATCCTCCATGGGTTAAGAAGTACTAGTATGGATAATATTAGCAGTGCCTTTGGTGCCCCTATAGGCATATTCATCCACATTTAAATACACATTTTTATGTTTAGCCATTTATTCTAGCTGTGAAATATTTCAACAGCTTATACATTAGCATACTAGCCCAGGCCTTAGGTCTGGAGGAAATTTATGTTGAACATTTTTGATGCCATTATTCACACTATGTGTGAGGCTGAGTAAGACTTTCTCCTGAACCAGAATAATACCAGATTCAGACACCACTGGCTGCTCTGTGAGAAATTTAACTCTTTTATTTAACTATTTATTTTAACTCAAAATAAACTTCACTTATTTTGCAATGTTTTTTTTAAAACAGTTTAAGCCAATGGTTTCAGCATTGCACTTGCAAAGATGAATGGTTATAGTCAAAGAGAACCAGGCTAAACTCTTGGCTCTGTAGTGTGCTAATTTTGTGTCCTTGAATAGACAACCTCATTTAACCTGTTTCCTTGACTATAAAATAACTAATGCTGTGGAGATCAAATGAAGAGATAGAGAACGAAAATTAAATGAAGAAGTGAAGACAGAGCCTGCCATGTAACCGAGGCTCAGTGAAAGAAGGCTCTTATGATAATGATTGTATTCAATGAATAGTGATGTAGAATAAAGCTTAACCTCTCAGGTCCCAGATAGAACAGGGGAAATGTGGAGATATTGTTATGCAGGATGGAAAAAACACACACACAAAACAGCACTCAAGCTTATCAATTCCACCTGCTTCATCCTACTGAGTGGTAAAATGAAGCACAGAGGTTAAGGAGTTTCAAGGCAACTTATTCATCGAATGGAAATGCAAGACAAAACCTATTTCTTCAGCCTAAATTCTATTCTTCAAAACTTAACGCAAAATCCTGCAGAGCCAAAGGCAGAACACTCGATCATAAAGTAACACATGTCCATCCCCTGTGTACAGAGGAAAAGTTCATGGCTCTTTAAGAACAATGAGTTCATAAAAGAAATCAGCTGCCCCTTCACACCTTGAAAGCTCCTCCTTCGAGTATTTTGCTCCCATGGAACAGGGAGGCTCTCTGAGATCACAGAGCCGTCGCCTTCTCTCTGCATAAGGGACACACATTGGATTAAATTTGTACACGCTTCTCATGCTTGACTTTTAAGTTCAATCATGCTCCAACCATGACCTCTAGTATCTCCATCGCCAAGCCCTCTTCCCAGACTTAATTCACTCTGTCTATTCTGTTCCCATATCCTCATGAAACACTCAGCACAAGCTAAAGGTCCTACAAGCTTGTCTATTTCTTCTATAGGTACTGATATCCTAGTCCTACTATTGAGATCTGTAAATGTAAAGATGCTAATCTGTGATGACATTGTCTACAAAAGGTAATACTATTCCTACAACAGCTATTCCCTACAAGAGGCCAGAGAGTACAGCGATCACGCCAGTGTCCAGGCCCAGACTGCCCGGAATTGAATCCCTGCTCTTAACACTTGTTAGCTTTGTAGCTTTGACAAGTTGTGTAACTTCTTGAAGGCTCAGTTTACCCATTTGTAAAATTGAGTTAATACCTCTACTTCCTTCACTGGATGGTTATAAAAATTAAGTGAATTAATATATGAAAAACACTTACAGCAATGTCTGCCCCAAAATAAGTCCATGTTTATAAACATGGCTGTTGTCATTACTTTAAAATTCTGTCCTTCCAAATTTCTTGGAATTAGATTTCCCTTTGTTTTCTGATATTATGTTACTAGAATCTGGAAGTAATTATTTAAATGGACTTGCTTAAGAAATGACAAATTTGGGAACCTTGTATATGTGGGCAGAGGGGTGGTAATTTTACCAGTTTAGACTTTGAAACATTAAGATGAAGTATCCAAAATCCTTAAACTAACATTTCTGGCCCTCTATCATTTTGAACTTGCATAGCTCTTCAGTTTCATATGCCACTGGTCTGATTTTCAATTGCTCTGTAACAAATCACCCCAGCAATTAATGGTTTGAAACAACAGCATGGATGTATAGGGCCAGGAATTGTGTTAGGACTCAGTCAAGTGATTCCAGTATTGACTGGGGTCACTTGGTGGTGTGTAATCAGTGACTAGTCTGGTCTGGAGGGGCCAGGGTGGTTTTGCTCATGTGACTGGGGTCTTGTTGGATTTGGATGAGAGGCTCGCTCACCTGAGCCCCTCAGCCTCTCATGTGGCATCAGGGGCCGAGCCACATGTTTTTCCAGTGAGGTGATCAGGCATCTTTTTTGGTGGTTGGCTTCCCCCACCATAAGGATTCCAAGTGGAGGTGCTGGTCTTTTTAATACCTGGTCCAGCAACTGGTACAGGGTCACTTCCACCATAATATATCCAATTATTCACAGAGACAAAGACTGCTGAAACGAACGGAGGGGAATATTTACTCCACTTCTCAAAGGAGGAGAGCCAATGACTTCGTGGCCATCATTAGTCTGCCACACTTACCAAACTCAGCCTGGAGTGGTTCATTTATAATGCTAAATTATTGTAATTTCTCACACTCCTACTGTTCAAAGCCTCAATGCCTTTGTACCTTCTACTCTTTTGTATATGAGCCTCATTTACCTTTCTTCTTCTGCCTCACTTTATCAAATTCCAGTTCAGACATCATCTATTATTGCCCCACATCCCTAAATAGCCTCTGATTGATTATGACACTGATTGCATGCCTATCTTATCTTTTGACAGATTTTATTAAAATCATCTTTTAATCTGTTTTTCTCACCAGTATATCACCTCTGTGGTAAGGAGAGTACCATGTTGTTGTTTTTCTTTTTTGTGTGTTCCCAGCGTCTAACACGATGCACAGTATACTAATGTGTTCCATCTAATCTGAATGACTGTCATCACTTTTATATTGTCAAATAGGCACCAAGATTAGTGCATAAAATAAGTTGACCTGAATTCAAATGACCAAAGCACTTCACCAGGAATATTTGGCTTCCAAAAATTTTCAGACACATTAATTTGTAAACTTTCAGTTTTTACAATAAGATAAAAATGTACAATATTCAACAATGAGCTTGGTTTTATATATCTTTACTCAATTACATTATACATTTTATTTTTCTTTTGAGGATTGAATTGGCATAGATAGACTAGGAAATAATGTGTTTAACTTATACAGTACCTGAAAGTCAATAAAAATGATGAAGAAGCTGTCTTGATGCTAACAGAGAAACAGAATTATATATGATCTTTCAAGTATATAAAATTAATCTATTCTGGCTATAGATGTATCTGATCACAATTTAAAAATTAAACTACAAGTAAGCTCCAAGGAATTTTCCATCATGTCTAGAGGCAACAAAAACAGCTTACCAAATTGCTCTATTTGCAAAAATTTTCAGCCAATCTCCTCTTATACCTTCCATCTTTCTGTTTATTCTCTCAGGTCTCTCTTACTGATAGTAGAAAATATCTCCAAAAATACATATGGCAAAAAAATGTGTTTACAATTATTGAGCATTATTGTGCTGTAGGCACTGTATGAAATATCTCATTTACAATGTCCCTACAAATTTCCTGTTGTTTATATTGAGAGAATTCATGCTTAGAGAGAGTAAGTGACTTGTCCATGGTCACATAGTTTGTAAGTGGCAGAGACCAAGTCTCCCTAAGTCTAATAACCCTGCTTTGAATCTCTCAACCTTACCTCATAAAGGGACTGAATTCTGGCATTTAACCAAACCTAAATGGCTATTCTATGGATATCAATGTTTCCTCTCACATTGCTGAGATAAAAGTCAATGGATTTTATGAAATATTTTATTCTCAATTTAACTTTTTCCATTTTACTTGACCATTTCTCAGTGTGTCTCTAATTGTAAACATTTATGAATTATTTACCTATAATTTATTTGTTCACAAATATCCACATCATTTGGAATCTCTTTTACTGGTTTGTTGTGCCCACACTATCAACCTGCTCCAGCAAGCAGTTTTGGGGAGACAAGCTGCCTTCTCATCTGACAGGGTGGGGATTATATTGGATCCCTTCCAACCCCATACTTGACAGTAGCCAATGACTAGCACTGCAGGGGTACCTCCACCTCAAGGTGGAATAAACTTTAAGGTATATTCTATACTCAAGAGGTCCCATCAGAATAAATTTCCTCTCATTTCTACTTCATGGTAGGTTTCCCATGAGAGCATTCATGTAAAAAAAACAAAAACAAAAACACTTATAGTTCCCAGCAAACAAAATTATAAGATCAAATGTATTCATTTGTGAGTTCTACCAAATATTTAAGGAAGAATTAATACCAGTCCCTCTCAAACTTTTCAAAAAATATATAGAAGAGGAGGAAACACTCCTAAACCAATTTTATGAGGCCAGCATTACCCTGATACCCAAACCAGAAAAAAAAAATATAAGAAAAGAAAATTACAAATATCCCTGATGAACATACATGCTAATATCCTCAAGAAAATATTAGCAAACCAAATTCAACAATACATTAAAAAAATGATACACTATGAACAACTGAGAATTCTTCCCAGGATGCAAGGATGGTTCAACATTCACAGAACAAGCAATATGATGCCACATTGACAACATGCAGAATAAAAATCATATGATTGTTTCACTAGATACAAAAGAAAATCTGACAAAATTCAATGTCCATTTATAAGTAACAAATGTTGTAAAGGATGCATTGAAAGGAAACCCATGTACACTCTTGGAGGAAGTTGGAAACTGGTGCAACCATGATAGAAAACAGTATGGAGGTCTCTCACAAAATTAAACATAAAACTACCAAATGATCCTGCAATTCCACTTCTGGGTATTTATCCAAAGGAAACTAAGACACTAACTTGAGAAGATCTCTGCATCCCATGATTACCACAGGACCATCTATAATAATAAAAGCGTAATATGCAAATCGACCGAACGGCTGAACAGCAGAATGTCCAGATGACCACGCTATGACACGCACTGGTGCCAGGCCAGCCAAGGCGGGTGCGATGCAATTGGTTGGGGGGCCCGCCGTGGCCCCATGATCACCTGCAGAGGGAGGTCCAGGCCAACTGCCAGCAGGGCAATCAATCAGGGGGCTCTGCGATCGTCCCAAAGAGGGAGGCCCAGGCCAACTTCTGCTAGGCGATCGATCCGGGGCTCTGCAGAATCCGGGAAAACTGGGGGTGTGTGGTGGCAGACGCAGGCATCTTTTAGGCCAAGTCAGTGTGTGGGCGGGGGGCGGGCGGCAGGGCTGCAAGGGCCCCGGCAGCCAGGGCTGTGAAGGCCTACCCTTGCACAAATTTTGTGCATTGGGCCTCTAGTTTACAATAGCCATGACATGAAAAACACCTAAGTGTTCATTGATGGTTGAATGGATAAAGAAAATGTGGTATATACTTATACAGTGAAATATTATTCAGCCCTATAAAGAAGGAAATCCTGACATTTGCCACAACATGGATGAAACTTGAGGGCATTATGTTAAGTAAAATAAGTTAGACAGAGAAAGACAAATACTGCATTGCCTCACTGATATATGGAGTCTAAAAAACAGACAAACAAAACACACACACACACACACACACACACACACGCAAAATCACTCACAGATACACAGAACAGATTGGTGGTTGCCAGAGGTGGGGAGTGGGTATTTGGAGAAATAACTGAAGATAGTCAAAGGATACAAACTTCTAGTTAAAAAATGAATATGTCCTGGAATATAATGTATAGCAAAGTAATCACAGCTAATAATACTCAATTGCATATTTGAAAGTTGCTAAGAAGCAAATCTTAAAAGTTCTCATCACACACAAAAAATATTTTTAACTATGTGTGGTGATGTATGTTAACTAGATTTATTGTGGTGATCATTTTACAATATATACATGTATCAAATCATTATGTTATACACCTGAAACTAATGTAATAAAAAATCACTTATATAATACCCCCTCCTCAGGCTCCACTTCTAGGAAAATCAACCCAAGACAACATGAGTGAGTCATAATCCCTGATACAGTATCTCTTTCTAAACTAGGTGGAGGTAAAGTTATGATCTATTTTTATCATTTTCCTGCTCTTATTCATGAATGTGTTTTTTGTAAGCTACTAAGTAGAAGGTCCTAATTTACAGTGAATTTGTGGGTGACAAATACTATTTACAATTTCAATAGAGTAATCTTATCTAAAGAAAAATTTCAGGAGTAACACAGATGACATGTGATATAATTGACAAATAACACAAGCACTACGCAGTATGATGGTGAACCTTAACCCACACTCCTGAATCCTACAGGGGCTGTGTTTCCATCAACACAAAAGCAGTGTCACATAAGCATAAAACATACTCACCTGGGAGTAGAAATGAAGTAGGGAAAGGGTTAGGGACAAACACCTGACTCTGAATCACTTCCAAGCATAAGTCCTTGGACTTTGGGGATTTTTTTTCTCTCTTTCTGCACTTAAATTTTTTATTTTGTTACTTTTTTAAAAAGATAGAAAAACAATTACTTTACTACAAAGCTTTGAACATTAAATATGACACATTCCTAATAATGGCTGTCTCAATGTCATAATAAATGTCTTAATAATGTCATTAGCTAAAGGGGAGCATAGTTCTGGCCCATCTCTAAAGTGTATCAATTAAAACAATAAAAGAAATTTTCAATATATTTTTGGTCAAGATTACAGATGGGTAATATCTTCCAGATCCTAAAAATATATTACGCATACTCCCAATCACCCAACTCAAAACCTTGTAGTACATACCTAGGAAGGTATCAAGTCTTCTTGAAACTTCTCAAAAGTGTTCTTTCTTTTTCTCCTTCTAGGCTTAACCTCCAGCCTCACTTACCCATGACACAGAACACCTCAAGTCTGGAATATTGTAATAACCAAATGTGTTGCTTTTTTTAAAAATGTGACTTTATTCCTATAATTCCTTTGATCTAACAGGTTTCCATGAGTCTATTGTGCTCATTGAATAAATTCCAGATTCCTTAGGTTGGGATTTAAGGTTCTTGATGATCTCATGACAATCTGCTCTTCCCACCTCATTTCCTACTGGCCCTTGACACTACCCCACGCTTTAGGCCACCTGTCCTCCTCACTGTCCCTACACCTGCTCTGAGCTTTTCCTGTTCTGTCTTTGCTCACGATGAACAGAATGTCCTCTCTCCTTTGCCACCTCTCTAAAGCTAAACAAACCTCCAGAGCCCGGTACAAATGTCATGTCTTCCAGAAGACTTTCCTGACCATCCAGAGAGAAAAACACTTCTTTTTCTCTATGCAATTCACTATGCAATTGTAGAGTATATAGTCATGGTTATTTCTGTCTATGACTTTATCGCATTTTCTTGAATTTATTGTTCCTAAGGGCAAAACATATGTCTCTTGCAAACTTGTATCTTAGAGTACCTATCACACAGGATGGTTAATTTATATTTGTCAAATAGTTGCATACATGTAATATATTATTTTTATTCTTTAGTAACTTTAATCTATCAATGTCCAGATAGGCATAGAGATATAATTTTAAAATTTTAAATTTGAGCCATTACAGTCTATGTATGAAATATGGATCTTAATTTATTAATTTGGTTATTACTGGTACAGTAATATATATAAAGTAAAAAATGAGTATTCAACCAATGTTTGTTATATGCATAAATAAGTAATCAACTCTAAATTAAGGTGTATCTGATTCATGGCTACCTAAAGGTCAAATATTATGCCATTCATTTCCACAGTAGTACTTAATTCCACTTTATTTTTTAATGTGAAAATAAAGCCTTATTTGTAAACAAAACAAGGAAAAAAAGTCTTAGAATGGAAACAATGGATTGAAACAGGGAATACTATAATCTTAAAATTCAGTGTCTAATAAAAAGTTGCCATTTAAATCCCCACTTATGGAATATCAGACTTTCAAGTGCCATCATGGAAGTCAGAAAACTGATCATTGGATAAGAAATTTAGGTTCAGTTCAAAGCCTGCTCTTCCTTTCAAACATTTTTGTTCTCCATAATAAGCCTTCAGAGCCAGTTTTATCCTCCAGCACCAAATTTTAAATGTGACTAAGAACAGGCTGTAACATGATGCTGTCTGCAGACCCCACTGTCTTCTAAGCTGGCCACTCTCATTAGTGTGAGTGTACATGTCGATAAGCCCTCGGGGGCATTTCTGTGACACCAAAGAGCTCTACATGACATTCCTCCAGTCAAGATTTTGGGTCTCTCTCCACTGCTTTTTCCTCTTTTTTCTGTAGCGTTTATTCACACTTGACTCTATGTTTTAGAAAGTGCACACAAGTCACGGTTCCAGACATCCCAGGGACTTGAAGAGCTGATCTAACGCCTGTGTTGCAAGATGAAAAACAGAAGAATTCTGTTGAACCTATAAAAAGGATGACATTTTGCCTGGCCCTGAGCTGTTCTCTACAAAATTGAAGCTTTTGCAGCTTGGGTCTCTTTGATTTGTGAGCTAGAGAGTATCCTATCTTGCCCATTACTGAATCATAAAAGTTCTCTGCCTCTTCCCAGCTCATTTTATTTAAAAGGAAAAAGAGAAACCGTTTATCTTACAAAATGTGTTTTCTTTCTTTCTTTTTTTCTTTTTTTCCAATTTGCACATTGCCAGACTGGATTCTGCAAGGGTTTAGTGAAAACATGTAAATGGTCATTTGAAAAGACCTTTGCGCTGGTATCAAGTAAGATAATGTGGGTGAAGGGATTGGA
>NW_005876372.1:0-10120 GCF_000147115.1 Myotis lucifugus | reverse complement strand
CATCAAGTGATTGTTAGATTTCTTAATGTTGAGAGCTCTAAATTGTGTATAAATCATTTTACTAATGCCCATCATAATACAGAACACATATATACCATTTTTTTCCTGAATATGTAACAGTTCCAATTTGGCACCCAGTTTTTAAGCATATTCGGACTTCACAGAGAGACAGAGTCAAGTTAAATACTCTTCCTTAACTGAAATAGCTGAAACATTTTTGTGTATGTAAGAAAATAAACATGTATATACACTGTTGACTTGTTTATCTTTCATCCAAAGAACACACCTAAGTCATTTCTGCATGTGTGCCTATAAAATGATTTTCCTTCATCCTATACTTGAATAATCAACATTTTGCATTTATATGCAGAATTTCACATTTACCTTAGTCTTGTGATGACTGATGAAATTTAATGTATAATTTATCATAATAAATGAATTAACCAGCAACATTTTAAAGAATTTATACATACTCCTAAGACCACTTGATCAATAAATTCCTAGGAATAAAGGTGGTTGCCCAGATTTCTTTCCTTCCTATCTTTCCCCTCATTTTTTATCTTCTATTCTAGGGCTGATGCAGAGGGATCCTTTAAACAGCTAAATAGATTTTCCTTAAATTCTCCAAAAAGCTATTGTTAATAGAAACACTACAGATAAGAAATGACTAGAATTTTTCAGAGGGTCAATTTTTTTTTGGAACTCAAAATAGAAATAAGGAATGAGATTAGACTAGAGTTTAGGGCTAGATTTTTTTGAGTCATGATTAAATAATGACACATACACATTTAGATGGGGTACCAGGTTATGTAGTTCCATTCCCCACTCCTCAAATTCATATCCACCCAGAACTTCAAAATGTGACCTTATTTGGAATTAGGATGGGCCCTGATTCCAATAACTTTGTCTTTATAAAGCAAAGGAGAGAGAAATTCAGACACAGAGACATAAACATATAAGGGAAGAAGGGCCTGGGAAGAGAGAGGCAGAGTGGAGTGATACAACTACAAACTAAGCAATGCCAAGGATTCCAAGGAGCCACCGGAAGCTCAGAAGAATCAAGGAAGTTCCCTCTCCTAGAGTCCTCAGAGGGAGCATGGCCCTGCAACACTTCAAGCCTACAGAACTGTGAGAGGATACATTTCTGTTGATTTAAGCCACCAATTTTGTGGTAATTTCTTATGGCAGCCCTAGAAAAGTCATACAGATGGTATTGTTTATACAAACTATTGATCTTAAGATCATATATATTTATTAAAATGTGAACATATATGTAAATATAAATATATTTAACATTTTTGCAAATATAATTAAATTTAATTTTTGAATTATTAAAATATTTCAAGTAGAATCACAATTAATAGGGTGAAACACAATTACCAAACAGAATAATATTAATTCTTTGTTATATAAATAATGATACTATTTTTCATTTATAGATTATAAATGGGCAGTTAGATAAAAACCTTTTCAAAAAAATAGCATGCAGTAAAAATAGCATTAAAATAATATAATGGGATATTTCTTATTTGAACTTATTTATTCTATTACAATTATATAAAATGTAGGATTTTATTGTCATCCTTTAATATATTTACTGTTTACTTCTGTACTCAACTTTTTAAAAATATAGGCTTTTATTTTAATCAGGTACTTTTTTCAATGTATAAAATTATAAATTTATATTTAAAAAATAGAATTCTCAAATACTAAAGTATAAATTGCAAAAGAGAAAGTAGTACATGGTAACATTAAAAATAATTTATAGAGGTAAGGGACTATATATATATATATATATATATATATATATATATGCCTAAGTGACTGTCCAACTGTCCAATTGGTAGCTATGACACCAGGGGGAAGATGCTCAACGCAGGAGCTGCCAAGTTGCGGTGACTTGGCAGCTACGATTCTCAGATGATGCACCCAGAACCAGAGAGGAGTGAGTCCAATTCCGGGGTGCATCACCCGAGAACCGCCCTCTTGCAATCCGGGACCCTTTGGGGAATGTCAGAGAACAGGTTTTGGCCCGATCCCCACAGGCCAGGCCGAGGGACCCCCACCAGTGCATGAATCTGTGCACCAGGCCTCTAGTTTAATATGATACTCTTAGAATTTAATCCAATCAAGGTTTAAGAAAATTTTGTATAGATTATTCTTCTGAAGTATTTTTGTTAAATTATTTACATGCACAGACATACATGTACATAAGTGGCTCAATGTGGTGCTCTTTTCTTAGCCTATCATTTCCAGGTAAAAAGAGTGCTTATTTATGTTGAAATATAATTATCTTGTTTTCTAAAAAGAAAACCAAATAAACACATCTGTAAAGTGCAAGAGAGCTATTACAATACATTTACTTTCATTTGTCTTCTAAGTCTTCTAAGCAATACCTTACAAGGCTATCGTGGCTACATTATATTAATTTTAAAATATTTAATATATTTGACAATTTTTGTTCATATCTTTCTTAGCTTTTATTTCTTAGGGACCCAATTCAAGGCAAGAATAATGAAGTATAAATCAGCCTTGCAAAGACTTATATAAACCATGAATTCAACAGCTAATTCAGATCATAATATTGTGCATGGAACAAAACCATATATAGCAGATGACTTATTTCAACTTTGACTGTCAAAGTGACAATAAAATGAGCTATCAAGTTAGCCTTCTTCACATAGGTGTGCAATATGTGACTGACAAACAGTAACAAACATACACTGAGTAACGTTAGGGAGACTGAAACACATAATGTAATGTAATGGGTGACAGGCAAGGACTTTATTGTTCTCTCCTTCCTATTATCTCTCGATACTTTATTTTTCAGCTAACTTTTGTGTCTCTTCTTTTCAAAAGGAGATGAACTTGACTGTTGAACCCACTAACTTCTCATCAGCCTTTATGCCTCATTCCTATATTGCACCATTTCAGAATTTCCTGTCCCGCAGCTGGAATATTATCAGATGTTCCCCAGTGTGTGGACCACCTGCTGTTGTTCTCAGCTCATATTTAGAGAAAACTGGTTTATCTAAATTTTTATTTTTTCCTTCTGGTAAGTAAAAACTAATTTACAATGTGTTTCTAGGAAAAAGTCTGGGCATAAAAATTATACAACCACATTTAAAATTGCTAAACATTTAAAAATATACTTAAAACTTAATGATAAATCATAGTTGTAAGCACATAAAATGAAAAGGCATCAAAATGATAATTATAAACACAAAAATATACGCTACAGGGCAAATGTAATGTAAAAGTTCCCAAACATGCTACAAAGTCTATTAAACCTATGCATCTAGTTTCTATATTCATTCAGCCCTGTTTTATGCACAAGCATAAAGCAATATCCCTATCTCAGGGCAAGTAGTTGGGCTGTGTACTGAATGCTGTTACCATACATCAATGACTACTGAAAAACAATGAAACTCACATTCAGTTTTCATGAAGGCATTCTTGGAATCACTACTGCCGAGTGAGACTTCAGTTTGACAATAGTATGTGTGCTTCTTATGTGTGTTTTATGTACCTCTATTATTTAAAGGATGTGTTTTCCCATCTGCTTGTCTCTTATTAGAGCTGTAGATTCTGTTCTCCTTTACCTTTGGGCAACCACATTTTATTGTTTATGCTATAGACTCTCCCCATCTGCTTCTTACCCATCACTGTTATATATAAAGGCAGGTCCAATAGCAGCCCTTAATCCATGGACAATTACTTTCTTCCACACTACCATAAAAATTACTGTCTTCAAAAATTCCAAGTGTGTGAGTGTAGTGCTTAGAAAATTTTAATACTTTGACATTACCTTTGGCATTGAGATTAAATACCTGGCCTGAGGTAAGGGGGGTGGGAAAAAGTAGGTTTATAGATGTAAGTATGTAAAACATCGTTTATTCTTGTATAATTATTTATTGATTATTGTATTATTTATTTGTACAACTGTAAACCTACTTTTGACAACACCTCTATATAAAGCCTTTCACACTCTAACTAGTCACTCAACCTCAAAACATAACATTTCATATCCATTCACTGTTCCTTGCCTTCCCATGACTTTGCCCCTGTAGGCTGTTTCTAACTTGTGCTTCACATTAGCTAGATGGTTCCAGTGCCATCTCTTTCACAACATACTCTGTGACACTTGTAGAGATAAAGTTATCTTCTTGTTACCTCTAAGACCTTAAATAAACATCTTTTATTGTAGGTTCTCACATGCAGAACTTACACTATGATGACAGACATCCTCCTGACAGCCTCCTTCTGACTGCCTCCAAGGCATACCTCAGTTTCTGAACTCAGCAGGGTGTGTTGCCTACTCATTAAGAAAAGAAGTTCTGGAGCCAAGATTCTTGCCTTTGAATCTCAGGGCCATGAACTAGCTACGCTGACCTTGGGCAAGTGACTGAAGCTTTTAGTGTCTTATTTTAGTCAATGATATACTCATAATAATAGATACTTATTAGGTTATTCTGAGGAACAAATGACTTAATATATGTAAAGATATTAGAACTGAGATTGGTGTGTAGTCAGTGTTTCATGAAGATTATTACTGGGAATCAGGAGTGAGGAACTGAATTGAAATAAAGGAAATAAATATAACAAACATTATTCCTATAACAGAATAATTCTTTTATAAGTAGTCATAGAATTATAGTATTGGAGGGTTTTCATACTAAATCTTCTCCAATTTCCAGATGAGGAAACAGAATATCTATAATATCATGTCATATACGATGTTTAGAAGTAGATTTAGGACTAAGTTCCTATTTCAGTGGTCTCTTCACCCAGACTTCCATATTGTCCTTGACTAAAATATGCAATACATTTTATTCATGACAAATCTTGCTATTAATTTTGGGGCATTTTATGACCCTGTGTTAGCCACTTGGTTTAGCTATTTCCATTTCACATGTATATTATAACCTTGCATTGAAAATAAAATATAAATAAAAACATTCAAGTACTAGTCCTTTTTCAGAAGGTTTGGCGAATAACAAAGGTGGAATAATACAATCTAATCTCAGTATTGAAGGAGACATCAGTTGCACTAAAACAGAGGAATTCAATGGGGTCTGAGGAAGCCTATTAAGACATTCACAATTCTATACTAAACTGTTAGAAAGTTGTGATTTCCTGACAAGATTCATCCATTCATTTGTTTAATAAACTTACTAAACACCTCCTACATGTCTGATCTGCTCTTGGTCAAAACGTGGCTCAGTGGTTGAGCATCGATCACTGAAGTCATGGTTGGATTCCTGGTCAGGGCACATGCCTGGGTTGCGGGCTCAGTCCCCAATGTGGGGCATGTAGGAGGCAGCTGATCAATGATTCTCTCTCATCATTGATGTTTCTCTCTCTCCCTCTCCCTCTCCCTTCCTCTCATAAATCAATAAAAACATATATAAAAACAAAGCAAAACAAAAAACAAACAAGAAAACATGGTGCTGAATCTTGGTTGTGCTAGGTTAGAAAGTAAGAAGCATTGAGTGACACAGGGCAGATATAATAGACAAGATGTCCTAATGCATTTTATATGGGAGATGAGGGAATGGGAAGCTTCAGAAATAACTTTCATCTGTTTTGCTTGAAGAACTAGGCAAAAGATGGTGACAATAAAATAAGGAAAATGGAAGAAAATCTCTTTGTGTGTGTTGGGGGGAGTTGGGGATATTAAAAATTATGTCTTTTCAACAAATTAGCTGGAAGTGCACTTGAGAAATCCAAGGGGGTTGTTAAAATAGTTTTATACACACTTCTAATCAAATGTAATTAGCAGTATTCACTGGAAAACATATTTATAGGAATAAGAGTAATGTTTAGTCATAGAAGAAACATTATTTTGAATCAATACCAGTTATACCAGATGCCTAAATGATTATTTTTTGTACTTTAGTTATTCATTATTTAAATGTTATAATATAGAATTGCTACTTAATGTCACCTAAGAGTGATAAAATAATAGTCACTGGCATTTATACTTAGCTATGCCTTTCAGTAGAAATACTGAAGGATTTTTTTGCATGTGTTCATAAAGTCTGTCCTAAAATACATAAATAAATGAATAAATAAATAAATAAATAAATAAATAATTTATTGCAATGCCTGGTGGCTTCTTCTGGCAACTACTCTTCTACAAAGAATGAGTACACATTTGGGTTATTTCAGTGCTAGATGTAACATAGTTGAATTTAGAAAATAAGTTATGTGCAATAATTTATTTTTCATGTATAGCAGACTCCATAGACTTTCTTTACCTTTTGCAGGCTTTTTTATATGAATTAGCAGAAATAGAAAAAAAAATTTTCCTAGCACAGCTGCTAATCACAATAATATGAGTTTCTCCATGTTTGGCTTTAACTGCCTAGTCCTCACAACTTAAGATTAGACCATGTCCTGGGTTTATGACTCTATGCCTAGAATATCAAAGCTATCTGAGATTTTCACATGTATACACAGAAACCCATGTTAACAACAACATGCCTTTACATGTCATATAGCTCGAGCGTTCTGGAATTGGATGAACTGTATGTAAATCTTAAATACTAATTTACCTGGAACAATCTTTTTCAACTGCCTGTATCTTATAACTTATGTGTAAAATGAAACCAATGATAACACAGAACCTTCCTCATGGGGCTACTGTGAAAATTAAATAATGTAGCACAGGGATAGTCTTACAGTACTGATTAGCATGTGATGAAACTTAGTAAAGTTGAGCTATTTACATCATGCAGTAATTTGCTTAATATATAAACATGTTATATGAGTTGAAATACTTGTTAATGAAAAGAAAAAACTTGCCTGGCCAGTGTGGTTCAGTGGTTGAGCATGTACCCATGCACCAAGAGGTCACTGGTTCGATTCCCGGTCAGAGCACATGCCTGAGTTTCAGGCTTGATCAGTAGAGATGTGCAATCAATGATCACAGATGTTTCTATCTCTTTCTCCCTCCCCCACCTTCCTCTCTCTCTAAATGAATATAAACATTTTTTTAATTAAAATAAATAAACTTAACTGGGTGTTCTTTCTGTTTTAGGGTCTCTATTTCTCATAGTGTCTCAAAGAAAATGTAGCTAGTATTCAACTTTCAGAATCTGAGAAATCTCCTCCAAATATGTTATAATTCTTGGCAATGTTGGAAAGCTTTAGGAGTTTTGTGAAGTTGTTTTTTATTGAGCTCAACTACTCTATATAACATATACATCCCAACTTCTGGAAGAAATGTACATCTTTCATGAGGTCCTATTTTATCCAAACCAAAGCTGCACATTGAACCTATCTGTTGGTGTTTTCTTTATGTAATGCCAGTTCTCTTCCATCTGAATGCAAACCTTTCATAAGACTCCTTTCCCCCAGTTTCTTCAGCCCCTATCTGTACACCTCGATGTTGTTACATACCATCTGTGTGGGTTGACACATTTTTCACATTCTTATCCTTCAGCTTACATTGTGCTGACTTATTAGAAGGATTTAAAACTTACATTAAACATAAACAACAGTCTAAGTAGTTTAACAGTAGTTTCTACACACCTCAAATGTTAAGGAAAACAAATTTGTTAAATGGTCACCCTAGCCATATCAAAACTCTCAGAGGAATAGAGACTCATGCCCAACTCTGCTCATCCATTAAAGAAGCTTATACACAATATATTCCAAATAATAAAAGGTGTCTTAAAGAGAAAAGCTAAAACTTTAATATAAGTAGTCAGTAAATATTAATGTAGAAATGTCTTTAAAATGTTGTTTTGATCTTACTCATATTTATTTTAGAAATAGTTTATAAGATAAAATTTAAAATATATAATGTAACTTTAAATATCATTTTCAATCTGAACCAGACAATTAATAATAATATTTTTGTAACAACTATCATACTAATGGTAAGAATAAGAAGAAAGCCACTGCTACCAATGAGAAAACTGAGACCTAGTGAAGGTAAGTAATTTAACTAAGGCCTTATATTAAGTTTATCAGAGCCAGGAGTTGAACCCAGGTGGTCTGACTTCCCAATCTTTGTTTTATCTGTCCAGAAACTATTTTCTAACAATATGCCAAATCCTTACTAGGTAGAACTCAGTAACTTCTAGTGGGAAGCCAAGTAAACTATGCTTTTAAATAAAACTAAGTATTGTATGAGAGTGATAAACACACCCACCAGGCAATAAGCTTTTCACTATGTTGTAACATCCTCACAGGCAAGGATTACGGTTTACTTGACTATGCCTCACATCCCTACCCCACAGAGGGCCTCATTAAATGTTTGTTGTTTTTATGGCAAAGTGCCGACAAAACACTGAGAGCGTTAGAGAAGGAAGACTTTGTATATGGAGTGATATTTGAACACTGTCTTAAAAAATAAATTTGTCAAGTAACAAATTCGGGGGCAAATGTGCGTTTGGATGTAGGGGAAGCCAGAGAGAGTGTGAGAGAAGATTCTGGACAGGTAGTCGTGGTGGTTTAGGAAGGATGGTCTTTATGCTAAGATCAGGGCTCCACCAGCACTTGCCCTGGTGCCCTAGGTTCAGTTGAGAGCATGGGTGACATTTGGGAAGTGCTCCAAGAACTGGCACAACCCTAAGTCTATCTTATTTGGGCCTTCATGTGTTTGAAATTTAGTTTCTTCACACATGGGCATTTGAAATAAGGATGCATATCTCTCTCTTCTCTTTTTCTACTGAGAACAATATTACTTGGATTGAAGTTTTATTATTTTATCTATTTTATTGTTAACACTTTAGCACTGACTAGTGTGCTTGGCAAAATAAATGCTTTAATTACTTGCTTGGACATGCAATATTCAAATAACACTCTCTTTGAATTATCAAAATCTATAGAAAATGATAGACCATTGAAATTGTATCTTTAAATATCTTGTCTTAGTGCATTGTTTTATCATCTCCAAATAAAGAATAAATGAATATATAAATCTTGGAGCATATAAAATGTGTCTCTACATTTACAGGATATTTATAAATACAGAATTCTAATTAATCATTTTTCTGTATATCTAAGTATAAAATAATTATCTCAAATGCTATTAGATTTTGAAACATATGTATTTAGTTATTTTAAAGGTATCTATAAACATAATTATAAAATTGGTTAAATAGTCCTAATAATTTATAAGCTAGCAAGGCAATACCTTAAATTAACTACATAAGCTCTCAAATAATTAAAACCTAATGTAAACTCAAACAGAAATACAAGGAAATGAAACTTGCATTGCTATGTTCAAATTGCAAGGAATTTGGCAATAGCAAATATACTGTTTATATTGCTTATGAAATATGCACAAGGATATCTGCTGAATATGTCATTTACAATGGTATCCTGATTTCAAATAGAAGAAATCTTAGGCATAAAAATGAAAGCTTAGAGGCAGATCAAAACTTAGATTCTGGCACTCTCCCCCCTGGGAGCATGCCTGTGCCATTCCTCCCTTCCCTTCCCTTACCCACAGGCATGTATCCCTTAACCTCTAAGGGACCCCAGGAGACTTGCAACCAGGGGAGTAGTGGGCAGCGGCAGGTCGCCCCATGCTAACCCCCTGAACCTGTCTCCAAGGCCCCCTTTTCTCTGACTTCCCAGTGAGTCAAAGCAACCCACCCAGCCTAAGTATATTTTTGTTGTGGTCAATAAATTATTGCTTACTTTTCAAAAAAAGTAAAAGAAAAAAAAATTAGATTCTTAGACGTGAAGAAAAAATAGTCTCAAAATAACTCTGTTTAACAGATGAAGAAAAAAATGGATCCAGAAATATTAAGCGATTTTCCCAAACTCACCCAGGATATCTGCTGAATATATCACTTACAATGGTATCTTGATTTTCAAATAGAAGAAATCTTAGGCATAAAAATGAAAGGTTAGAGGCAGATCAAAACTTAGATTCTGGCACTCTCTCTCCCAGGTACAAATTTCAGGGTCAGTAAGATCCAGGACTTCTTCTATCAAATCTGAGGGGGAGCAGAGTTTGCTACCCCCAAATATGAGTTTGGGGATACTGATTATTTTAAGCTGGTTATTTTCAAGGAACAAAATACTCAAGCCCAAGAGCAGAAAACAGGGACCTCGTAAGCCCATCAGATGGTGCCAGTTACCGGGAGTGAGCGGGACC
>NW_005876371.1:0-10120 GCF_000147115.1 Myotis lucifugus | reverse complement strand
GGGCCGGCATTTGGCCCCCGGGCTTGTGGCGAGCGAGGTGGAGCCCCGGGGGAATGCGGGGGGGGGCGGAGGCCGGCGAATTGCTTGCCGGGTTTCGGGGTTCGGAGGGGGAGGGTCCCTGCGGAGCCGTGGGCCGGGACACCCGGGGGGGCGCCGGCGGCGGTGGCGGCGGCGACTCTGGACGGGAGCTGGGCCCTTTCCCGTGGAGATCGCCCCAGCTAGATCATAGAAGTTAAATGTAAAAGTTTTAAAATGCATCCGGGATTTCTGTGCACGTGTAAAGGGAAAAGGCCAGTTTAAAAACGAGTGCGCATAGTTTTGAGCTGAACTTGATCTTTTGCTGTGTACAGAATAAAAACCCGAGACTGTTTTGGCCTTAAAAATGGTGGAGATGAACCTGACAAAGAAATGTTCAGATTGAATTGGGAAAAATTGTGTTATTGTGGTAACTAAATGCCTTTGCTTATTTGTACAGCCACCATTTTGGGCTGCATGACTTGGCAGCCGCCATGTTGGCCGCATGGTTTGCCGCTCCCCTGGGGGCCGCCATCTTGAAACAGCAAAGGCCCCTCCCTCTGATTTAGTCAGGGGTGGAGCTTTAAGGTGGAGTTTTATGGGGCAGAAGTAAGCTTGCCTCGCGGATTTATTTTTAAGCTAATCTCTTAAATCTAGAAAACCCTGCTTTCCTTAAACTAAGGACAATCAAAGGTTATGTCAAAGTCTTTAAAAGGGACTGATAGCAGTAATCCAATTTCTAAAGTCAGATAGAGACTGTGGTTTCATGCTGATATTCAAGGGCATATTTTTCCTTTGCCTGGGAGGGACAGTGCAGCTGTCCCAGGGTCGGGAGGGCTCCAGCTAACTTGCAACTCAGTGTTCGGGAGACCCAGGATATGCCTAAGTTTAACCTAGATTACCCAAGGACTCTAGATAATGTGTTTACCCACAGCTGTGGTTTGGATTGCATGCTGTCTCTGCTTCTGTAAATTGATCTGTCCTTATTGCTTAAATATGTATCCTTGTTGTTAAATTTGAATGTATTGTTAATCTGAGGAATGTTAATTATTTACGTGTCACCTAAAAATTAAGGCTAAAAGTTATAACTGAAAAGCATGGCTTTGATGTGATGGGATGAAAGAGAAATGCCGAATGGATGGTAGGCCAATAAGCTGGAACTGGTCACTGGTGGTGGATTGTGAGAAGGGCTGGACATTGCCTAACTTCTCCTTCCTTGGTACCCCTGAAACATCAGAGGGTACTTCTGGCCTTGATTTTCTTGGTTTTTGGTTTTGGGTTTGTTTGTTTGTTTGTGATGAAAACCGTTTCTATCTGAATGAGACATAGGTCAAGAATCCTGTCCTGGAATGTGGGAAAGGGAAGACCCCCACATCTGTTCCTGTCAGGCCCCCATCAGGGGACTTGGGCGATGTTCCTGTTATCAGCTCAAGAGCCCAAGACTGTAAAAATACTTGTTCACTGAAAAGGCGTAAGTGTAAATGTTTATTTGATGTTTGTAAGCATCTCTGTTTGTTTGCTGGGAACTTTGATTTGCTATGTGATATTCTGTGCTGGGTTGGGATTTTGGAATTCTGGGGTAAATTTAAAAGGTATTTGTGGCTTTTCTAGTCTGATTGGGACATTTAAGGATGGGGCTTACAGTTCCTCAAGGCAAAGATTTAATGGGCCCTTCCCCCTGCCTGTGCTGAATTAGATAATACAGGCCAGTACTGATTAATAAAAAAAATGGGCCTTGGAATCTGTAAAGATAGGCGGGAATGAAGCTGGTCAAATGTACTGAAAGGGTTTGGTCTAGCAAAGGAGGGGCTGATACCCCCTCCTAGTGCACTCCCTTGAACGAGGCCTGGTTGCTGCTCTGCCACAAAGGGAACTGGTAGAAACAAACCATGGAAACTGGCGGGGACTGGGTGGCTCTCCTATCATGTTTAGCAGGCCACCCCCTATCATTCCTAACCCTAAAGCTGACTTTCTTGCTGCAAGAATTGTCTCTTTTCTTGAGAGGGCTCCAGAGGGCGCACGAGGACATTTGGCTGCGCTGCGGCGCCACCCAGGAGACTGGCCCAACCCTAACTCCTCATCAGCACAGACCAGGAGATTGGGTCTACGTCAAAAGGCACCACCTGGAGACCCTGGAGCCACATTGGAAGGATCCCTACACCCTACACCGTGGTGCTGAGACCCCCACCGCTCTCAAAATAGATAGACAGCGTCGCGACCTGGGTCCATCACACCCACGTCTGGTCAGCAGACCCATCCGCGATCTGGAAAGACTTCGTCACCAAATGGAGCATCGATCGAGATCAACACAACCCACTCAAGCTCAAGCTACGGCCTGCTCGACCTGCCCGATGCTGGTAACATTGAATAGACTTAGATAATGCCTGCATCTTCATGGACATGGCTCCAAAAAGACAAGGACAATTCATAGGAAGATCAGGAATAGACTTTAGTATCACATGTTTAGTATGTTTCATTGTATTGATATGTTATATTGACCTTTGATTCTTTTGCAGGTTTGAATGTATGTTGGCTGTCCTGGAAGGGAACTATGTGGGGTGACCCCCAAAAGTAAAGGGTGGCTAGCTGCCAAGAGGACAGGTGCCCAAATGGGCAGGAACAGTGCCCATCAGGTTTTGGTCTCTGTTGAGAGACAGCTAACAGTTGGCAGCCTGTAATACTGTCTTGCAGGCCTTTGTGACGATGCCCATGTCAGGGGTAGTAAGCTGGAAAAGTCCTGATTAGAATAGAAGGTCTAAGGTATGATTATGCATAGAAAGAAAATTTAATGCCAACAATTACTGTTTTATCAAAAAGAATTGGCAAGGAAAGTCAGAAAATCTTAGAGTAGATCAGTATGTCTTTCTTCTTATGTAATTCCTCCGAAATTTGGCAATGCTAACATGGCAATACATTTCTTTGCATAGATTCAATAAGACCGGTTCCTAATAGTGGTTTTATTAATGGAAAACTTTGACTGGAGTATCATGTTTTAAAGAGCCCTGTCTGAGCTCTAAAGACTTGAAGCCAGTAAGAATGCCACAAAGAAAGCCTGGTATCCTGCTTGGAAGCCCTGAAGATGGCTGGCGCTGGAGTGTCAGGCCGATGCCCTACCATCACTGGCGGTTGGTAAGAGTAGAAGGGGAGCAGTAAGGATGCCTCTGCGTTCCTGCGGAACCCCCACACACTCTGGGCCGCAACAAGTAGGAGGGCTACTGAGATGGGCTTAAAGCCTAGAGCGTGGGCTCAGGTGGAGTTACTACAGGTGAGGGATTCACCTAACTCAGCAGATACTGCAGGCAGGCCTGATGGCAGCTGGGTGGCGTGGCTTCCTGGGCCTACGGGGCACATTAAGATTCAACCATGAAATTCTAGCAAAGGTAGTCAGTTACCATTCTTGTTGTGTTTATGCAAACATCAGGACAGTAGATAAATTAATCTTGATTTGGCTTTTTGATAGCCATGGAGGAATTTTAAGAAGAAAAATCCTATTTCAATAGAAATTGTTAAAGCTAAAATGGTTTCTTTCCCTTCCACCAGACCATTTGTTAAGATATGCCCAGTACGGGCCTCTAGCAACGGTGGAATAGAAATGCAGTCCGTCTCATGATTGAGCCGGAAGTTCCAAGACAAAGGGGGGGAATGAAAAGGCGAGGGCTAGGCCCTCCACCTTGCCCCAGGGTAAAGGCTACGTCCTCCATCTTACCTTGGCCACGTGCTTGGCAAGAAGGTTCTTCCCGGAAGTCTAAGACTCTGCTAGCCACACCCAGGAATAAGATATCAACTTGCGCCTGGCCAATTGGCAGAGCACAGTCCTTTCTCCTCCCCTTACTCCAACCCCCCCTTTAAAACCCGTCTCTAGGTGGGGTTCTCTCTCTTCACCACTTGGCTTGTCGTTGTGTCGGTGAGTGTGGTGGATGGGGAGCTCAAGCTAGCTTGAAATACAGATTCTTATGCTTTTGCATCGGATTGGCTGGCTCCCTGATGTGGTTTCTTGGGAATCTTGAAATCTGGGCATAACAGTTATAAATTGAACATAATTAAAGCATAGTGATTAATCACAAAAACAATATGTAATTATATATGTGTTTTCCGATGGCCTTAGGCGACCCCTGTGAAGGGTCGTTCGACCTCCGAAGGGGTCGTGACCCACAGGTTGAGAACCGCTGGTTTATACATTACAATCAAAGGAGGAGAAGTAAGTGGGTTATATGAACTCCATTGGTGATAGATTAGGGAGGTCGAAGAAAGCAAAGTGAGGAAACCCCTGGAATTGGATAAAAAGCAAAATGATAGACACATACTTATTTACATAGGTGGGTGCAGGAACAGTCAACAATTAACAAAGATAACTAACAATTAGGGAACTAGTGGTCTGCGCCCTGGTGCCATTTGTTGTGCCCTGAGGGGTCCAGAAAAAGGGAACTTACACAGGTATGTTATCTTAGATGCAAAAAACAATAGGCTCAGCAAAGATGGAAGTTGATCTTTGTCAGAGAAGATACTGGCCTAGGCCATAACTACCCACCATAAACTGCTTTTTAATTAAAAGGTTTTAATTTCAGTCCATATTTTGTGGTTACTTTAGGTCTATGATTTTGCAAGGCCACCGCACAGGTTAGCATGTGGCCCCTTTTCATCCACATATGCATGGGATTTAATATGGTAAGTTTGTTTAGTAAAATTGTACAGTGTGGCCCTACCTGTTTTGGCTCAGTGGATACAGCTTCGGCCTAAGGACCAAAGGGTCCCAGGTTCGATTCCAGTCAAGGGCATGTACCTTGGTTGTAGGCTCCTCCCCAGCCCTAGTTGGGGCTTGTGCAGGAGGCAACCAATCTATGTGTTTCTCTCACATGGATGTTTATTTCTGTCTTTCCCTCTCTCTTACACTCTTCTTACAAATCAATGGAAAAATATCTTCTGGCGAGGATTAACAACAACAAAATTGTGGGTGTGGATACCAAAGCAGTAGTTGTTTTAAAAGGAAAAAAAAATATTGTTTTGTTTTGTTTGTATCATTCTTTAAATTTGTGAATACAATATTTTGTTTTACCAAGCAAATGCATGTGAAAAACACTGCCATCAACATCTACCATCAGCCTAAATTCACAGCATAACATCAATACCAGTTCTGGTCATGAAGGTCATTTTACAAAAACACACTCATATTGGCTTTGTTTATCTTGTTTCACTTCAGACCATATAAAACTTAACAGAGAAGCAACAGGTCAGAGGTTAGTATTACTAGTATTTCATAGCATTGTTTTAAGAAAAGCATTATGTTCCCAGGTACTTGCCATGTGAGCTTTAGGAGAGAAAATACATATGTGTTAAATGATGAAATCTTAAACTAGACAGTTATGTTTTAAGTCCTCCAATATTAAGCGAATGTAATCTTTTGAGGTTGAAATCAGGCATAGCCTACAGGAGTCCACACTTTCCAAATATATGATTCCTTAATTTCCTGGGGAACTGAAGAATGTATTAAAAATCTCTTCAGAGGTCAGATTTCTGGATCTTCAATACACCAAAATATCCACTTATAGCAGAATATCACTTTGTACATCACATTGAAAATTCTGGTATGATACCCTGTACCTTTGGGTTTTTGTTGTTGTTGTTGTTGTTAAGTCAAATTATTTAGACAAAGTTCAATGGCTAGTGTGTATGGCATAAAATAGTTATTTATTTTCAAGCTGGACATTTATTCTTAAAATAAGATTTACACAATATTAATCTCTTCTCATTGTCATGGCAACCTTTTTTAATATACACACTGAACTAAATAACAAGTTTTGCTAGCTATCTTCCTAAAGGAAATGTCATGATAATTATATCTTGCATTTGCACATGAATTTAAGGATATGCTGTATATTGCATTTACTACTTAAATAGAATTAAGTAAAAATACTCTTTGAATTGCAGAACAAGTCTCTTTAAACTGTTTTATAACATTTATTTTTTTTTTAAATCTTAAAATATTTTAGCTGGGAACATATCTAAATTATCTACTTAAAATATGAGAAGAAACCTGTTTTCTTTAACAAGTCTTATTCATTCAACAATTGCCATTTAGTTTTGTCTCCAGTGACCATAAATCATGTAGAGATTAGCACTAATGAAGTTCACTAATTGAAAAAAATGTTAATTTGACATTATAATTCCATTAACCTTTACTTTATTTTTTATACTTTTCACCAACTTCTAATTTTTTAAACAGTGATAGCTCTTGCCATAGAATTTATTAATTTATAGTTCCAATTATACCTTTAAATATGAAGATGATTCACCAATGTAAAAGAATGAAACAATAAAAATGCATATATAGGTATCCTTGTTTTAAAAGCAATTTGACTTTTTTCAAACTCCAGAATATCTAAATAGAATATTTTAACTAAGTCATTGAATATTTAGTCAATAAACTTTTAACTCCTCAAATAAAAATAAATTCTTACTCATCTCTACAAATTCAGGTCTAGCACAGAGTTTAGCCCAATAGAAGCTAAAATACCCCTTGAAATACAATTTTCAAAAAAAGAATATATGTTTAATGCTAAACTTTAAAAATATATGTATTTTCTTCTCTAATTATAATTACCTTTTATAGTGTATGTGGCAATGTATATATGATATATTGATAAATTCAAACAATATAATGAGCTTTCAAATATTTATTCATATTAGTCATTTCCATTTTGCTCATTTTGATCAATATGTTTAGTTATTTTCTCACTTAATAGTAATAAAGTTTGGATTTAAACTATACAGCACAGGAAGGTTGATAATTTTGTAGCCCAAATATTTCTAGTGTACCCAAATAATAAATTTAGTTAAGTTTTTTAAAAAACATTCTTACTATGATTCACATTCATTATTTTCTTATTTATTTATTTGTTGGCACCAAAGTTGACATGTCTAGAAGTAGTAGAGAAGGAAAAGTATCAAATATAACCAGATTTGTTCATTCAATTTTTATAGGGAAAAATATATATAGTGAGAAATGGCTTAAAAAATAAGAGCCCTGGCCAGTGTGGCTCAGTTGATTGAGTGTCATCGCCTGCACCAAAGGGCCATCGGTTTGATTCCCTGTCAGGGCACATAGCCAGGTTGTTGGTTTGATCCCCAGTTAGGATGTGTGCAGGAGGCACCTGATTGATGTTTCTCTCACATCAGTGTTTCTCTTTCAGTCTCTCCCTTCCTCTCCCTTTGTCTCTTTCTAAAATCAATAAAAACATATTTTTAAAGATAAATAATAAAAAGATAAATTAATTAATTGACTCATTACTTAAGCAATTAAGGTTTATGGGAATTTGAAGAGTAGTTATAATGAATATGACAGATGATATGAGAAAACTGAAGACAGATAAATATGAAGCAATTCTGATGTGTTCACTATGGACTTTGACAAACCTGTAGAGTACACAGTATTTGGTCTATGCTAATCATAGAGAATGGTGACATTAAAAGGCAAAGATTGTCAGAATCACCTGGCCGGTGTGGCCCAGTGTTTGAGTGTCGATCCATAAACCAGAAAGTTGTGGTTTGATTCCCGGTCAGGGCACATGCCCAAGTTTCAGGCTTAATCCTTAGTAGGTGGCATGAAGGAGGTAGCCAACTTATGATTCTATCTCATGGATGTTTGTTTCTTTCTAAACCTCTCTCTTTCTCTCTCTCTAAAATCAATAAAAACATATATATTTTTTAAAATAAAGATTGTCAGGATGGAGAAAAGAGGCTATCTACTATTGATATACTTCAAATATAAATATATAGATAGGCTTAAAAATAAAGGCATTGAAATAGATATACCATGTTATTAGTGAACATGACAAGGATATAATCTCAGATACCATAGACTTCACATAAATAACATTCGGAAATAACATTTCCAAAAAGAAAATGTCTTAAAGGAAAAGAAAAAAGTCATTTACCAATAGAAAATAAAAATTACATGTACTTAGAATATCTTCAAAATTATGAATCAAAGCCAGTAGAACTAAAGGGAGAAAAATGACAAAATCAAACCACAGTTTGTATTTTAAAAACCCTTCTCTCAGCAATTGACAAAACAATTAAGCAAACAATAAGCAACAGCTATATCAAACACTGTGACCAATAAGATAATTTATATAACAATCACTAATTATTTTCAGGTGTCTGAAATAGACCATGAGTTTTAAATAAATAATAAATCTCAAGGATTTAAATCAGACAGAATATATTTTCTTCCAAATATGGTATCAAAATAAAATTCAACAGTAATAAGATATCTAGAAATTGTAGGTATTTAGAAGCAGAACAATACACTTAGATGTAATGCATGGGTCTAGGGAAAAAAAATCACTAGGAAAATAAGTAATTATTTTTTATTGAATTATTATGAGAATGAAGCATATTAAAATTTGTGGGATGATTCTATAACAGTACCTAGAAGAAAATTAATAGCTTTGCATGTTTATATAAAAAAGGAATATTAGTTTAATATTAGTATACTAGAGGCCCAGTGCACAAAAATTTGTGCACTGGTGGGGGTGGGTGTGTGGGTGTGTGTGGGGGGGTGTCCCTCAGCCCCACTTGTGCCCTCTCACAGTCTGGGACCCCTCGGGAGATAACCACCTGCTGGCGTAGGGCTGCTCCCTGGGTGGCAGATGGCAGGCTGATCCCTAGGTGCCTGCCCCACCTCCCTGGGTCGCTCACAGGGAAGAGCCCATCAGGGGGTTGGGGCGCCGCCCCCGGTCCTGCACAGGGCAGGGCCAATCCGGGGGTTGAGGTGCGGCCCCTGTCACGCACAGGGCAGGGTGGATCCGGGGGTTGGGGCCCCGCCGGTCGCACACAGGACGCTGGGTGGGCCGGCGGATCGCTGCTGCCTCGCCTGGCCGCCCCGGGTTCGGTCACACACTGGACCCCCACTCCCCCGCCCAGGATCACAGATAGCAGGCCCGGATGGCAGCAGAGCAGGCGGGATGGCGCTGTCCCACCCTGCCTGCAGTATGCAAATTAGCCGCCATCTTTGTTGGCGGATAATTTGCATATCACTTTGATTAGCCAATGGGAGTCATAGCGAAGGTATGGTCAATTACCATGTTTGTCTATTATTAGATAGGATAATATATATTTGTGTAATATTAGTTTATAGTAGAATGTAATATTAGTATATATGGAAGTTCTAAAACCAGTGAGTTAAGGCTTCTCCTTAAAAAGAGAAAAGCAAACCCAATATAAGTAAAAAAAGAAAATAATTTCAAAATTAGAACCAAAACAAATAGAAGATAAAGAAACAACCCAGAAAAATCATCATAGACAAATTTTATTCTTTGAGAAGATTAATATAATTGATAAACATCTGACTAGACTGATCAAGGATGAAAAAAAGATAACACAATTAACATGGTGTAATCACTAAAAAATACAAATATTAGAATAATTATATTATGAATAACTTTTGCCCACATACTATATATCTTAGAGAAAATAGACAAATTTCTTAAATTATACAACTTATCAAAGCTGAAACAAAATGAAATAGAAAACTGACTAGTGCTATAAATATTAAAGAAACTAGAGACCCGGTGCACGAAATTTGTGCACAGGGGGTGGTGTGTGTGCCTCAGCCCAGCCTGCAACCTCTCCAATCTGGGACCCCTCGGGGGATGTCCGACTGCCCACAGGGATCGGGCCTAAACGGGCAGTCAGACATCCCTCTCACAATCCAGGACTGCTGGCTCCCAACCGCTCGCCTGCCTGCCTGCCCCTAACTGCTTCTTCCTACCAGCCTTATCACCCCCTAACCACTCCCCTGCCAGCCTGATAGATGCCTAACTACTCCCCTGCTGGCCTGATTACCCCTAACTTCCCTCCCCTACAGGCCCGGTCACCCTTAACTGCCCTCCCCTGCAGGCCTGGTCACCCCCAACTGCCCTTCTCTGCAAGCCTGGTCCCCTCCAACTGCCCTTCCCTGCAGGCCTTCCTCCCCCCAACTGCCCTCCCCTGATAGCCTGATTGCTCACAACTGCTCTCCCTTGCCGGCCGTCTTGTGGTGGCCATCTTGTGTCCACATGGGGGTGGCACATACTTGTGTGTTGGAATGATAGTCAATTTGCATACT
>NW_005876370.1:0-10120 GCF_000147115.1 Myotis lucifugus | reverse complement strand
TCAGGGAATGAATGTGGGTCACCGGCGAATGGATCTGAAAGGGCCTGTTAACGGTGGGAGCCAGCGAGATCCACACGCCTTGCATTAGATGCCCCTGCAGACACCTCCACGTCCCGTCGGGCTCTGTCAGTCTTCCCGTCGGTGCCTCTCTCTGTTTCTGCTCCTTCTTCAAAGTGTCCTCCCAGCCGCCTCATCCTTTTCCTAAAGCCCAAAGCCATCACCACCCTGAACAGCTGGATTGTGGTGGACAGCTAAGCAGGTCACGCGAGGCTCAGGCACAGCGAGGCTCCCAGCATCCCTCCTGCCCCCCCACCCCCCGATGCCACCTCCCACCGCAGCCACATGGAAGCCTCCGTGTCCCTTAAACGGGCCACACCCTTTGTGTCTCTGAGTCTTTGCGCCTGTTTCTGTGTTAGAAGAGCTTCCCACGGTCTCATCCTGTGGCCGGTTCTGCCTGCAGTGTCCTGCCCTTCCTCCGTCTCGCGGACGGTCTGCATCCTGGCCTCTGTCTTCCATACACTGAGCCCTCCGCGGGCGGCAGAAGCTGGGCCCGGTCACCAGCACGATTCCTGCCCCCACGTGATGCCCGCGGTGCTGCCCCCGCCCCTTCAGCTGTCACGGCGTCCCCTGTGTGAGAGCCACGGCGAGGCCTGGCTGCAGGGATGCGGACGCACGGACGGGGCTGCCTCGGCTCGGCATCCTCCACCAGGCAGCCACGCCGGCTTTTCCACGGAACCCGCCCATCCCGGCAGACGTCAGAGCCCAGGGACCAGGGACCGCTCTCCTTTCCAGAGCAACATTTTAAAGAGCAACAACCGAATTCCCACCGATTTGGGAGCTCGAGGTGGTGGAGGGTTTTACTAATTCAGACGTCACGTCAGGAAGGGCGCTGTTGGTGGCCCGAGGGCACGTTACGTTCTCGGTTCTGACGGGCCTTGCCAGTCGGTTGTGCAGCGTTCCTCGGTCGTGTGCTCTTGTTGGGGGAGAAATTAAGGGCGCGACATGGTGCTGCCAGGTACTGTCTTGTCGTAAGTGTTTCCTTCCCACGTCCCGCGTGGATCAGGGCTCAGGAACTGGAAGCAGAGCTGCACACAAATGAAAATGAAAAGACAAGAGATCATTGGAAATATTGGGGGACCAGGCGGGCAAGTCCAACTCGAGGGGAAGGACTTCCTCCTGTGCTCAGGCCTCACCAAGCTTTTATTGATCTGGGATACACCCATAGCATAGCCCTTAGGCAGGTGACCCCTGGTAACAGGCAGACTAGCCCATCAGCAAGGATTTACATAATAATAAATGGGACAGTAGTTTCAGCTACCACTGTCTGGACAAACAGAGGTGGCGCCTAGCTCCGGCCTTTGCTAGGGCTTCAAAGGCACCCAGCCTTCCGGGGGTTCTCTGTCTAGCTTATCAGATAGTGAAGGCAATAAACAGTTTCCCACACTGTCTCACCTCCGAGATGTGTCCACATGGAACAAAGGTGACAGCGCCTGTCCACGTGGTCCTCCCTCGAGGACACTCCTAGTTCGTTCATGGCGATAACGCGTACGTTTCCCACAGGCAGGAACCCTGCTGCAGTCACACCAGCCCCCGGCCAACGTGGAGTAGTCATGTTTGGCTGTGGCACCTCTCTTCTCTCCGGTTCAGCCTTTACCTGCTTCCGCCACATCCGCCCGCCACCTCCTACCCCCAAATAGGTTCCACTATTCATTTTCCGTTCTCTCAGGGTCCTGCAGGTTAAAGGCAAATTGAACGATAATTGCGCTCACTGAACAAAGTCTCTTCTGGAAAAAGGCGAAATGTGCATGAAAGAGGGAGCGAGTGGATAAATGCCAACTACAACTGCTGATGCCGACATTTACAAAGGGGGGGCAGAAAGAAAAGAAGGGCAAACGTATTCTCTTCCTCACCTTCCTCCAAAGCAAACGCGTTCCGTCACCCCACCCCGGTTCTAACCCTGCCTTCTCGAGCCCAGAGCGCGGGGTCCGGCTCGGAATGGCAGCTGCCCGCTCCCAGATCCGGTTCCCAGTGGCCAGCCCCGCCCCCAGCCAGGGCACAGGGTCAGGAGCAGCCACCGGCGATGAATCAGGTCAATGGTTATTGTCTCTGCGGACCAGACCCGTAAAGGCCAGCAATTAGCATTTCCCCGGAGACCTTCCAGATGCTGCGGGAATGACAGGAGACCTTCCAGATGCGGCGGGACCCTCATGGCAGCCCTTCCTGCTGCTGATTTATCCCTCCTCCCAGGAGTTCCCACAGAGGTCAGCCCTGGTGGGTTTCAGGAGCTGCTTCACGGCTTCTGATTCGGCCACCTTTTCGGTGCCCAGTGGTGGGCAGAGCTGAACCCCAGAGTCCCACCTTCCCAAACGGTGACATGGCAGACGTGCCTTCTCCAGCCACCATTCCCCCTCAGAGCACCCGTCGTCCCTCCTCCTGTCCCCAGGAGCTGCGGAGTGGGGCCATGGGAGAGAGACAGTGGCATGAAGTGACCCATCCCGTCCCCACCAAAGCTGACAACTTACGGGATGACCAGTGGCAGGAAGACACGCTGTCCTTACAGGGAGGTTTGGTTGGTTGGGGGGCTTTCTCACATTCTTCAAGGCAAACCGTGCTGAGGAAACGGATGAACCGTCTTGTCTCCCTTGCTGCCTGGGTCCCCTTAGCTGACCTCTGCGAACTCGGGGGTGCTGTGTAGCTGGGTGTCAGGACAACACGTCTCTCTCTTTAAATACTAAGTGTGCAAGTAGGACAGGGCTGCAGGGCAGTGTGTCATTGCCTCTGTTCTCTGTCATCATTCCCTGGCCCAATGTTTACCTGTAAATCAGAGTCTTAGGTTAGAATGAAAGGAGGAAGGGCGCCCGAGGCCTTGTTTAAAAGCCCTAAAAGGCACGTGAAGCTTCACAGAGCTCGGGCTCGTCCCTGCTGTGTGTAAAGGCATCAGAAGGAAACGGGGGGGGGGGGGGGGGTGAGGGGGAAGGGGTGGAGCTGCCTGAGTGTTTATTGAGTAGCCGGTGGTCTGGACCAGTGGCGTCACCCTCTGGCCTTTGGGGTCACAGGGCTCCTTGAGGGATTGCTTACAAGGAACGGAGGTCATGGAGAGGCGGTCCATGTTCTGAGTTCTCTTGCGTGTTCTGACTCATCGCTCGGTGTCAAAGCAAGGGTCAGGGACGTGGGAAACAATAAACAATCCCAGGAGTTTCGTGAGCTCCGAGGCCCTGAGCGCCCATGCAGGCTGTGCGTCTGAGTTGAGCGGAAGGAGTGGGTACAAGAGGAATACGGTACAAGTGGGTTTAAACTGGAGACTGAGCTCTGGGATTTCCCTGCTCTGCCAAGGGGAGGGCACAGCTATTGCCACGTGTAAGATGATGAAGGTGATTGGTTCTGCTCCACGTTCACTGGACTAAGATGAGACATTGGTTTAAGGTGCATGGAGAGTGTGGTTGGGTGTGAAGAAGAAGAATCCGTGTAGGCAACAAATAAGTGCTGTTAGGCCGCCAGGGGCGTGCGGAGCCTCGTGCTGGGAACTGTTTGGACTTTGGTTTGGACGGAGTGTTAGGCAGATGGCCCCCGAGTTCCCCTTCTTTCTCTCTGTATAATTCACCCCCCTGTGCATTGCCCGCCTTCCGGAGCATCCCACTGGGCCTTAAGGAAAATGTCCCCTTAGCGGTAACAGAAGGGAAGAATCCAGCTACGGCCTTTCTGAATAATCAGGAGTTCTTTTTGTCTCTTTTCTGAGCACTTTCTTTTCATATGACCTTCCCCTAGGACAGGGGTGGGCAACCCCTGGCACGCGTGCCAAACATGGCACGCCAGTAACTTTTGCTGGCACGCGAAACCCTCTCTTATAATCTTCCATTTACAATTTTTTTCTTAATATCGACTTTTTTATCTTTCAGATAAATTCAGTGTAGGTGCATCTTAGATAAGTAAATAATTTTACATAACATGTATACATTAAAAAATAAATATATTTTTATCATATACTGTGTTTTTGTCGCTCGAATGAATTTTATTATTTCTTCAAGGTTCTTCACATACGTACACCTTAAGAGATATCAAGTAGGTATAACATGTTCTCAGAAAATTAGGGTTGGCACGCAGAAGAATTTTGAGTCAGAGATTTTGCTGGTTTTGGCACGCACTCACAAAAAGGTTGCCCACCCCTGGCCTAGGAGTTAGGTAGGGACAGATGTCTTCCGGTTCCACTTTCTAGATGAGAAAGCTGAGACTCAAGCGTGTCAGGTGATCACGCCACCCATGATTGAGACAAGAGCCTCATTTTTGTGTTTCTTCTACTCATCCCACAGTCAGTCCATCACCAAATCTGTTCATATTTCCCCTGCAGTGTCCCTGCGTCTTTCTCTCCGTATCCATATCGGTTTCCTGTACTGCCTCCCAGGGACCGGTTGGCTCCTCCTGACGCCTCCCCTGAGTTTCTGGATCTTGAGAACATGAACCCACATCCGGGCCCTGCATTGGCCGCCTCCAGTGGGTTGTGGGCACAGAGTGGAGGCGGCCTTGGGGTGCTTGTGACAGGAAAGGCTGTGCGGAGGTTTCTGACATGCTGCGCCTCTCGGCACCTCGTTCCGACTCCCAGCAGCCCTCAGCACTCGCTTCTGGAGTGCGGGCCTCTGCATCGAGCGGGCACAGGGCTGTACGCGTCTGCACTTCTCCTCCGTGCCATGCAGCCAACCGCCTCAGGGCACGGAGTCAGTGAGAGCTCCAGCCGAAATGGCTGTGTGCTCTCAGAACGAGGACCCAGTGGTCTAGCTGCAAACTGGGCATCAGGGCACGTTAGTCACCTTGTTATATCATGTTCACCTGACTCTGCGGATGTCACCAAGGCTCATTATAAGTAATTTGTGGCCTCTCTCATGTCTAATATTAGTTACGTCTAATATTTTTAAGTGCCCATCATAATAATTTAAAGTGTGTCATGAGGATGCTAATACTGCCCACCTTTCAACCCGCATTTTCATTGTATGAAAGAACAGCATTGCATTCTGTCGTGTTTTGTTTCTGTCACACCGTCCTCGCCATCTAGGTGGGCAGTCCCTCCATGACAAAGAGGCGTCTTTGTTCACGGATTCTGTTAGTAGAATATCGCGTGCCCCGTGTGTGGGGCGCGTGCACTTACCCCCTGGCCCTGTAGGAGTGGTGTCATTGGCTATGAGTGATGTGCCCAGGGGTGGGGGTTCATGGTGTTGGGACTGAATGGGGCTCCTGCTCCCCATTCCCACCTGTGTCTCTGTCACGACACCATGTGGCTTCCACACGTCGTTGTCTGTGAGAGAGCTCCCAGTTATGACACAGCCCGCGATGGAGGGGCAGACGAGCGAGGCTCCCAGTTGGAGAGAGCCCCTGTCCCCCGGCCTCCTGCTCCCTCACAGATGGAGCTGGTCAGGGATCACGAGTGCAGAATTTTCCCAGGTCCATACCCACTGGCTTCCTTGGATGGTGCTTGTCCCTCAGCTTCTGCTCTCCTCCCGTTAGGCTCCCTCCACACGTCAAGGCACAGAATGAAGGAGGCCTTTCTCCCGATGCGAGACAAGCAAACAGAAGCTCTGTGCGCGCAGTGGCTCCTGGGCTGTGGCCCCTCCTGCCTCCCAGAGGCTTGGGGTCTTTGGTGGTAGGTCCTGGGCATCTTTAGTGTGTTACGGATTCCCGTGAGTCTCTGGACCCGCCCGTGAGGACATTCGTCCCTCTCTGCCCTTGAGAGACGCAAGACATCACTTCCTGGTGAGATAGATACCAGGGGCTTGGAAGAGGCAGCCTTGCACGAGGTTCCTGCTGCCGAAGGGCTAACCGTCCCCACGACAGATCCCCCGGCGCCGTCCCTCTAAGGCCGCCGGACTGAGGCACCGGCTGCAACATGGAGGCTCCGCTAGAACAACGTCCTGGGGAGCGGCCTTGCCGGCTGAAGATGACGGCTGGCAGGTGCACGCGCAGGAGGCCCAGCCCTCGTGACCTCGATTCCGAAAGGCTGCCAAGCCAAGGGCCTGCATGTTAGCTCCCGCAGACTGCCCCTCCCCCTCCACTCCTGCAAGGGCTCCGCCCTGGGCAGGCAGGATTCACCTACCTCTCGTCGTCCGGCCCAGAATGTTCCAGATTTCCCGTCACACTCGGCGGGGGCTCCCCTGGCAGCAGTCGCTTTTGGAGACAGAAGGAGGTGGAGGATGTTACTGTATTTCACACACGGAGGGTGTGGGGGCCCCGGGGACCCATCTCGCAGTGGCTGGCCTTTCCTGGGGACAGAGGTGCTACTGGGGTGTGGCTGGTGGGAGGGTGTGGCCCTGGACGGGGCCAGACACACGTCTGTCCCCTGAGCTGTTTTCAGGCATGAACTTTCCATACTGGCGCTGACCACACAGGGGCCCTCTCCGTGGCCCAGACCCTCGGGCTCCTCTGTGCCGTCCTGTTCCCAGGACGGTGGGCATGTGGCTGAGGCAGCCATTGGCATTCCCTCTCGGCATCCATCCTCAGGCGTAACCATAGAGACAGGAGGTGGACTAGTGGTTGCCAAAGGGCCGGGGGAGGGGACTTGGGAGTCACTACTAACAGGTATGGGGTTTCTTTTGGGGGATGGAATATTCTGGAAGGGGATAGTTGTGAATGTTGTATAATATAGTAAATATATCTTCTTAAAAAACCATTTCCACCCGGCTGGTGTGGCTCATCTATGAACCAGGAGGTGACAGTTCGATTCCAGGTCAGGGCACAAGCCTAGGTTTTGGGCTCAATCCCCAGTGTGGGGCGTGCAGGAGGCAGCTGATCCATGATTCTTTCTCATCATGGATGTGTCTCTCTCCCTCTCCCTTCCTCTCTAAAATCAATAAAAAATATTTTTAAAAATGTGTTAACTTAAAAAAAAAACACCCCAAAACAAACCATTTCCCTCGAGGGCATTTTCTGGGTCTTTCTGCCTCCGACTCCCAGGTGAGCCGGTTGCGGGAGCCGTGGCTCAGTAGCGCCTGCATTCTCTACCTGCCCCTCCCAGGTGACTGTTCAATCAGACGCTGTCAGGTGGTGAGGATGGTGGGACATGAAGATTTGAAATCTGTAGCGTTATTAGCGCTGTCAATTCAGTAATTTCACAAGCGGCCCCATCAGGGACAGGGGCTACCTTTCCAATCGATGTTGTTTTTGTGTGACATTTTCCCAGAATGACTTTTGTTGAATTATGCAAATGAGCCGATGGTCCGCAGAGAGTCTGTGCCCTGAACTCTCTCCTGCCTCTTGCTGTGTCACTTCCTTATCCTGGGGGCCTTCCTGCCGGTCTCCTCAGGACCGCGCCCTGCCCCCACTTGCATGCCCTTGACAGATGCCAGGACACGAGGGTCAAAGCTCAGGGGCTCCATCCCTGCCGGCTGCCGGCGCCCCTGCGGGAGTCAGGACCCCGTCACCCTCCAGGGCCGGCTCTCAGGCCCTGGTTTCTGGGGAGTCCAGCTGGCCCCGTTTTTCTCCTAATCTGAAAATGAGAGAATGAGATATTTAAGAGAATGAAAGCAGGAACCCCCGGGACTCACAGCACAGTTGTCAGTGAGGAGACCCGGCAGGCGTCCCCTGACCCTGAGCGGGGCGGCCTCGGACCTGGCCTGGAGGTACCAGGGCATCGCTTTCCGTCCCAGCCGGCACCCGCCTGTCATCGTCGCTGGGGTCTTCTCCCTCTTTCTTGTGACCTTAGTTCCCCCCCTCCCCCCACTCCCAGTGATCATATTTGCCATCAGTTGTCTTTGGGAGGATTTAGTGACTTTTTTAGGGACAAATGCTAACTCTGAGGTCCTCCAAAGAGACCTATGACATCAGCCTCTGTGATGGGGGAAAGTTGCTCTGATCTAACTGCCACCGTCACGGTCAGAAAACCTCCTGGCGGCCTCTGGACCTGCACGCTGCGTGCCTGGGCCTCGGGCGGGCTTCCCGGGCCCTCCCGGCCCTCCTGCCTGGTACATGGGCTCCACAGCACGCATTCCGCTAGGGCCTGGGGAGGGAGGCCTTGATGGCAGCGCCTCTGAAACCCATTCCACACGCTCGGCTCCGCCTTCTGCTGTTCGACACTGTTTAGAACCAGTGGTTCTCAACCTTCCTGATGCCGTGACCCTTTAATACGGTTCCTCATGTTGTGGTGACCCCCAACCATAAAATTATTTTCGTTGCTACTTCATAACTGTAATGTTGCTACTGTTATGAATTGTCATGTAAATATCTGATATGCAGGATGTATTTTCATTGTCCTTGACCCACAGGTTGAGAACCGCTGGTAGACAAAGGGGATTTGTAGGTGTCACTGCCCACCAGACTCTCCCAGGGGAAGCCTGGGACTCGGACCTTGGAATCTCCGGCCTCGAAGTGGATTCCTGGTCGGGGAGGCTGTTGACACAGTGCAGCTTCTCGCATGTTTATAGCACGAGGGCCGCTCGAGCCTCAAGGACACGTTTCCTGGTTCCTCCCCCATGAGCAGCCTCACCGACTCTGTGTACTTGGCGGGACTGATTTTTGCTTCTCAGCCTCATCTATGATGTGATTTGTATCTAAATCTGATACAAAATTATATACTTGCCCAAATACTTCATCTGCATTTCAGAATTTTGTCTCCAAAAATGTTTTTTTTTTAAATGATCTAATCCAAACCTCTTATTTTACAGATTAGAAAACAGAAATCTACATCAGGGTTTCTCAACAGTGCTCTGTTGACATCTGGGGCCAGCTGAGCGCTGGGTGGAGGGGGGGATGTGCCTGGTGCATTGTAGGGTGCTTAGCAGCACCCTGGCTTCCACCCTTTAGATGCCAATAAAATTCCAACTGTGACAAACAGTGTCTGCAGACCTTGCCAGATGTTCCCAGGTGAGAGCCACTGGCCTGGCGGTGGACACACAGTGAGGCTGTGGCAGAGTCGGAAGTGGGACCCCGGTGTCCTGGCTCCCAGATTGGGCAGCAGAATTAAGCTCTGACTGCCTGAGCTCAAGGTGGTCTTCAAGGGCACTCCCGGCTCGCGAGGGAGGCGAGGGCGCAGGCGGCTCGGGAGCCAGGGCCAGGACAGCTCTGTGGGACTCTGGGCAGATGCGTTTCTCTGCCCGGTCTCCCACCGCCGGGTAGAACCAGCCCGTGATTCACTGATTCAGTTTCCACGCGGGAACTTCTCTGCGGGACGGTATGTCTCAGGAGTGCAGAGGGTGTGTGTCCAGAGCGGACAGACTCCGGGGAGGAATGCAGGGAGCAGAGGACTGTCCTCCGTGAGTGCTGACCGTCCACACAGCCAGAACCAGGGACCAGCTGAGGCAGGGGCTGCGCAGCCTCAGACGGCGAGCGCGGCTCCTTCACCGCTCGGCTCCGAGCTCCTTCCCCTCGTGGAGGCCGGAGTCTCGGTTTCTTGGGCACTTCCTCCTCGGCTGTTCCCGCACCGACGTGTACAGGGCTCCCTCCCGTTTCTCCTTTAAGTCTGGGTCAGTCTTCTCTCCGGGCTGCAGGTTTAGAGGACGCCTGTGGCCCTCGACACGCGGACCGTGGCAGGTAATGAATGCCCAGGGTTTTGCCACTTTCCGATGGAGAAGGACGAGTGTAATTCCCAGGGATTTCATAGGCGAGAGGTCAGCTCTCAGCTGGGCGCTTCTGGCCGGCTCTCAGCCTGGTTTCCCTGCGACAGGTTGGCATGGAGTCTGGTTACTGTGCCGTCTTTGCTCTAAGCTCCGTGGAGCTGCCGGAGGTGCCTTTCCTAGGAGACAGGATTTCATCCGGGGCCGTGCCCACATGCCAAGCAAAAGCCACTCACCCCTCCGAGCCTCTTGCTGACATGGTGCTAGAAATACCGAAATAGACACAGAACTTTGGGCTGAAATGACTTCCGGATAGTTCCCTAGGCTCCAAGAACATAGCGAATGGACTGAGGAAAAAGAGGTTCTGGTTGTGCTACTAGCATTTGTGGTTTTATCCTAAGAAATCGTTGCTGCGGAGAAAAGGCCCTTCTCAACGTGCCCTGCGCTGCTTTCTTTGACTTTTTGAGGGAACAGCATTCTCCATGCTTCTGAGGTGTTTCCTGCACAGCCACCTGGTTGTTGTCCCCAGGGAAAAAGCAATTAGTTGGTTCTGTGACCTGCATTTTATCGCCATTCACAGGGGGACCACA
>NW_005876369.1:0-10121 GCF_000147115.1 Myotis lucifugus | reverse complement strand
AGTTTTTATAGGCCACAACAAAAGATGTGATTCTAAACTGATCCTGCCAAGTTTATACTTCTCTAGCAATGAAAATTTATGATCATAGGATATATATTCTTCCGGAAAGCTCTGTTTCCTTGGCTCTAGGCAAAGGAACATAAGCAATATGAAAGACCCTACGGTGAAGGAAATTGGAGCGATCAGAGAAAAGGGTATACAATGGAATGTACTAATGGATTTTAGTCCCTTTACGCTTTTAATTTTGCGACAGAGTTCAATGGAGAGCTTTAATGCAGATAAAACTTGAGACTTTTGAAGAGGATCTAAGTCTTGATGAAGTTATTCAAACTCAAATCTTGAATGCATAATGATGGTAGGCCTCGGGGTCTTCAAAAACTTGTACTTGATGCTTTCCCAAAGTGCTAGGATTTGAATGCCACAATACAAAATGACTCATGTTTTTGTCCGTTAATGGTCCGTGGATTTCTTTAAATGAAGTCCATGTTAGAGTCCATGGATACCAGTGTTCTGCAAAACTGTCGGGGATCCAGGGTTCCTGGAGGACCAGCGAAGCTCCTCCCCGCCCATCGCGACGCCCCTCACACCCGGCACCTATATATTTATTTTTAATACTACAATTTTAAATGGACCACACTACTTTTTTCTGATCACACCCACCCCCACCTCTGGGTGGGAGGGGAACACCTTTCTCCCCCAGGGGGCTGGCCAGGGGGCAGTGCACTATGGGACAGGAGTGGGAACAGGAGAAGTTATTAGAATTTTGTTGTTATGATAAACTTTGTATTTAAACTTGGTAAAAAGCCAATTACCTGCCAAGAGGGAATAAGGAAGAAATTTCCCAAAATGTGCAAATTCCTTTAGTGAAGTTTCAGAACCAAAAGTCTAATTGACATGAAAAGCTGGAGAGAAGTGTTTAAAAAGTTCATTCACAAACTTTTATTCCACTTACATGAACTTAATACACGTGTTCTTCACCATTATGCCTAGATTGTGAGTAAAATTCCATAAGACGTTACACAAAGCCAGTCAGCATCTCAAGGGATTCCCCTGGGAACTTTACAACACAGGCAGGTCAGGCAAGTCGCCAAAAAAATCACGAAAGCAAAGAACCTAAGAAGAGTGACATACATGGGTTTTCTTTGTGTTTCCTGCTGTTTGATAAACGTGAAGGAATGGGAGGCAAGCAGTTCCTTCTGCTCATCATCACTGCACATTAGGCTTAGGTTGCCTAAAGCACTAAGGACCATGAATGAAATGGGGCAGCAAAAATGATGAGAGCCAACAGCAGGGAACTTGGCAGATACTGGGATGTGACCCGCTCTGCCCTTCTCGGGGATCCCCAGGGTCCCGGCTCAGGGAACCCCTGCAGCTTCGGTCACAGGTGCGCACACCAAGACTGTGAGTCACAGGCACACGCGGTGCAGCATGGACTGTCCTGGGACCCCCGTTCCTGCCCAGCCCTGGGCGGCTCCCACTTAAACACCCACAGCCACACCTGTGCCTGTGACCAGGGACCCTTTCGGTTCCCGCCAGGACCAGCTACTGTGCAGGCAGTTCTCTCTGCTTAAACATGGAAGCACTTTTTTATGATTGATTGGAGGAGAGAGAGGAAGGGGGAGAGAGAGAGAAACATTGATTTGCTGTCCACTCATTTATGCTCCCATTTGTTGCTTCCTGTATGTGCCCTGACTGGTGGTCGCCCCTGCAACCATGGCGTATCGGGATGACACTCTAATCAAGGGAGCTAACCAGCAGCATAGACATGGAAGCAATTTTAGCATTGGCTCTGATGAAGCCACAGGTCCCCAAAGCACCACTAAGCCAGACATTTATCACTTGAATAAAATTCCACATCCCATGTCGGCCACCTCGAGATGGAAACAGAACTCCCTACAAGTTACCTGTCTCTACGCCCCTGATATTACACATAAATACCACTTGGCAGCACAGGAATTCACATAGAAGTTTGTAAACCTGTCATAAATGTGAACAAGCAACTACACGTGGAACGGCATGGGTGGCAAATGGTCCTCCGTGTGGATTTAGATGCGGCGCAAACGTGGGAAGGCGGCCCCTTTCCTCCTCCTGCGCTCAGCTCCGTCCCCTGGGTGTGGAGGCCACAACGCCTAGCCTCTCTCACCATCACACAGCTGGCGCTGCTGGTGGGGCTCTGACTCAATGGCTCAGGTTCAGCGACAGCTCCTTCTGAGCGTGCTTGCCAGAGGGCAAGTAAGGGTACACAGAGCGCCAGTCCCATCTTCACTGTGTTACACTGTCCTGTCACATGCTGCCTTCCGTCAAGGGTTCATACAAGATGTAGCCATTTTTAGGTGTTTCTATGACTCCTAGAACACAGGTGTGCAGCCCTTCAACAATTGTTTATCATTTCTTGTGACACATATAGACTCATGAAATGTTAACTGGGCGCATGAGTGCCCCTTGAGGGACTACTGTGCTTCCCTTGAGAGATGAGAGCAAGTTCAGGATCCACCTCTGTTTCCTGTTTCACTTGGTCACCAGGAATCTCAGAGCTAAAGGTGAGATACATGCAAAATTCTATTGTCTTTGCTTCTATTTATTACTAATATTTCCTCTCTGATCCTGTCCATGTACTTTTGTTAATGCTGGTTCAATCATCAAGTAATGTCCATCCACTGCAATAATTAAGAGTGTGTGAGCAGGACATATGCCCGCCCTGCGGCTGCTGACCTGCCCTTTCAGAGGTGAGCATGGCTGATGGTTGGAGAGTACCCTCTCAGATATGACACTCACACTCCTCCAGCCCCTCCTGCAGCCAGAAGTGGTTTCCAAAGTAATTTCACTCTAAAACTTGCCTCTCAAATACGAAATAAAATATATTTAATTCACTATACTGATGCCACTTTCCGTGTTACCCCTTCCTTCCCCGTGAAGTGTGTATAGATTCATTTCCCAATATCCTCCCAGGACTCTCTGAGCTCGGTCCCCACCACCTCGTTATTACCTCCCTCGGCTAAATGCTCCCGGCAGCCTCTGCAGTTCCAGGCACAGTGTCCCTCTGTATCTCTCATTTTCTGTTGCCAAGTCCGGAAACCTGACTTTCTAAAACTCCTCAGAAGCCAGACAAGGGGGCACATGGGAGGAGAAAGAAGACAACACTTTCTTTGAAAGACAATCAGATGCCCCAGGCCCACGGCGACCCCCCTGTAAGGAAGCTGGACAGTGTGGTGTGGGTGTCGGTTACGGGGTCAGGCCCTGCCCGTGCTCTGTGACCTCCAGCTCCAGGCAGTTAGACAGGCCTCAGGCTTCCACACGCCACTGGCACGTTGATGGTCTGTTCTCTTATTGACATGAAGGGAGGAAACTAACCTTACCCAGCTGTTAGCTAAAAATTTTAAAGTATCGCTTGCATAAAGAGGGGGAGAGTCTATTGGTGGAGGTCAGGTTATTTGAGGAGGTGGATTGAACCAGGAAGCAAAGTTACCTTATTTCTCCAAAAGATTTTAAAATGGTCAATAAGTTTTAACTTCACTTTTTGTATTGAAATGGTCCATCACAACCATTCATATTTTGATAATTTTTTTACACTTTTGTAACTCAACACAATCACTTTATTCTCCAAAAAGCACCCTATAAATTATAACAGGGGTGAAGGTTTTAAGATACATATTTACTCATCAGTTGTTGAGAGGAGAGACCATTGAGCCAAAGTGAAAGACTGAAATAATGAAGACAAAGTTTCTGCATAAGCTTCTGAGCTAATCATTGACACGGACCGTCTTTAACTAACAGATGAGTACCTAGAGGCCCCCTTGGCAGCCCATCCAGGTAAATACTCCCGGGAGCACAGCCAGAGCGAGTTCCTGGAGGCCTTGAGTCATGGCTATAAAACTATAGGCGGAGAGAAGATGGGCAGGAGGAACGATATTGCAACGAATCAGCAACAGCTGAGGGGATGCTGACAGTAAAAAGGACTCAGTGTTCACTCTGTTCAGGGAGAAACTGAACACACTGCTCTGCACTTCCTCGCGGCGGGACCAGTGGCCTGGAGGACTGACCTGTCACACGTCTGCGATTTCAAAGCTTAGAAATGGGAAAGGCCATGGGGTGCACACTCCTGGAGCAGCCTCACATTTCTGCGTCCTCATGTGCCCTCCTGCTGTGGCTGTTAGAAAGCATTCCCTGGTTAATGGTGTAGCCATGTTTAGACAATGTTTAAAGGACTTTCTTATTCTTTTTATTTTATTTTATTATTATTTTGTTTAATCCTTACGCGAAGTTATTTTTTCATTGACTTTTTAGAGAGAGTGGAAGAGAGAGGGAAAGACAGAGAAATATCCATGTGAGAGGAACACATCGATGGGTTGCCTCCTGCACAAGCCATGACCTGGGCCCAGGGCTGTGGAGGAGCCTGCAACCCAGGTACATGCCCTTGACCAGAATCAAACCCATGGAACTTGGGACCCTTGGGTGCACAGGCCAACGCTCTATCCACTGAGCCAAACCGGCGAGGACATAGACAATTTCTCGTGAACTGTCCCCTTTGCTCTTAATTTAACTACTGACCAGATCCCCTGAAAGCTGTTTCTTTAAGGTCGGGTCCCAGATTCGGGACTATGAGACTGACAGGGCATCTTAGGCCCCCAGGTCCTCCTCAGCGTGCCTAGGTGGCCTTGTACCAGCACCCGTTTTGCTCTTTGTCTTGCTTGTGACCCGTGTGGCCCAATAGGGACCCTGCAGTGATTAGCGAGTGGTCTCCACATGGCCCTGCAGGGTGGCACGGTGCTCCCAGCACCTGGAGGAAGAGGGGCCAGGCCGCGGGGGGGGGAGCGCATTCGCCCCGGGAGAGGGAGTATTAGACACGTTAATCTTCCTGAGGAGAAACTTCCTTCTCTATAAGGACGGACTTTCCCAAAATCACTGGCACATATTTTATTATTTATTTTGAATAAAAGAAACAACATTGCAGGCGCAGACCTGGGATCATGGGCAGTGGCTGGTGGAACACAAGGTAGAATTTTGAAAAACCCTTTGGCCGGTGTTTGTGCTGGATGCAGAGTTGGCTTCTTCTCCAGGACACGGTTACCACAGGCCTGGGTCAGAGAGAAGGAAGGGAAACCCCTGCTGACAGACCAGTGGGCGGGCCTGTGAGCTCCCTCTGCTGCTCTCCCTGGGCCACACCCTGCACACACTCTGATTCTAAAGCACACGGTGGACTGAGGGTCATGAAGCGCAGATCAGTGAGGTGAGAGAATGGACTTCAGAAGCCAAGGAAGCCCTGCCAACTGGCTTCGTGGAAAGACGGGTCCATCCAACGTCCCTGCGGGAGGACATCGCTGCATCTCACCGGGCAGGGCTGCCGGCCGTGCCGAGCGCTAGCATGGCCTGTCTGTGGCACGGCCTTCCCTCACGGATACGTGTGTTCAGTGGTAAGAAGACCTTGGCCCTGTCTACCCACTTCCCCCTTAACTATAGGGACTGATAACCTGCTTCTCACTTTAAGTTCCAAATTAGTGGTGGGAGCTTTCTGGAAACGACGGAGAATGTTCTGAGATGACTCGGACAAGAGGCAGACACTCCATGCTAACTGTGCTAATGACCAAACGCCGGTTTCCCAGGTGTATTGCAACCTTTCAGGCTCAGCACAGGGAGTCCATGGTGTGACACCGAGGGCTCAAGGCCTTGTGTGATGTTGTTGATGGCAACCTGCCTGTTTTTCCACAAACATCTGTGCTTCTGGCCCAGACAGGATGGCTCTGTGGTTGATCATTGACCTATGAACCAGGAGGTTATGATTCTATTCCCGCTTAGGGCCCGAGTGGGGGGTGGCGTGCAGGAGGCAGCCAATCCATGATTCTCTCCCATCATTGATGTTTCTTGCTCTCTCCCACGCCCTTCCTCTCTGAAATCAATAAAAATAAAAAATTTTTAAATCTGTGTTTCTGATTTTACTCAATTCTTCCCAAGTTGTTGTGTTTCGTTTTCTTTAAATAAAAAGCTGTGGCCCTGAGCATGAAGATCAGAGACTGTACAACTTCTGAACTGGCAACCACTTTCTCCCAGGAAACCAAGTCAACAGCTTTCTCTTAGGATAGTCCCCAAGTTTCCTGCAGAGCAGAGCAGGGCTGCCTCCCCTCCTGCTCAGTGGGAGGTCCATCCTGGGGCCACCTGCACCATGTGGGGGCAGCTGCTACATTGCTTTACCTGAACTCTCTTTCCATTTAATCAGCTCTGAGGAAAGTGTGAGATAGAGGATATTAAAAGCAGCACTTTTTGTCACATGTAACTGGACAACATACAGAATTAAGTCATAGTTGTTGATACATTCTTTTATTTTTTAATTGATTTTTGAGAGAGGAAGGGAGAGGGAGAGATATATTGATGTGAGAGAGAAATATTATCTGTCACCTCCTGTACACACAGGACCAGGGACTGATTCCCAAAGCTCGGCATGTGACCTGACAAGGAATCAAACCGGCCACCTTTCGGTGCACAGTATGACGCTCAACCACTGACCCACACCAGCCACAGTGATCCCTTCCTTTAAAAAATAAACTGATATAATTTTTAAATTTTATGTCATTTGTATAAACACGTTTTGATAATGTTCTGTTTGACTACATCTCAGTGTATTCTTCATATAGAATTGCTTTGTTTGCCATTCTTTTTCACCCAAATCTAATGTGGACCTTAGCTTGGCTTTCCCAGATTGTCACACATCACGATAAATGAATTTTGAGTAAATTAGGATTGTCTGTTTGTCAAATTAAAAGTGATATTCTCCCAGTTGCCTCTGAACAACTGCCCACAGTACTGAATTACCACTGGGGTCTAGGGACAGAGTTTGTTCTCAAATCCAGAAACAGGAGTGATTTTTCCCCAACCTCGCCAAGAAATTCTGACTTTTCCGAATTAACAGAAACATATTTTCCCAAAGTAAGTGAGACACTTTCTGGTCTGATTTCAGGGGGTCTAACTTGTACTTAACATGCTGAAAAGCCTGAAATACTGATGAGAACAGTAGGTTGGGTTTAGGAATTGGGGGCACCATTGTCTCTAAGAAGGGGAAGGTGTGTGGGAGCTCTGGGTGTGGTTACATAAGATAAATACAAAGCTTGTCGTTTCCAAATAAGGGGACAATGGTGAGGCGGGAATCTTGTCCAGGAACTGGAATTGCTCCGCTGCAGCCGCCTCAGTTTATGGGAAATGCAGTCACTCACTGAGAGGAGTAGCTTGTGAGCGTGCACATCTGTGAGTGAGGGAGGGGAGTGCTTTCCCTGGAGGAACAGTCCCTTCAGAAGGTGAATGCGAGGTGGTCGGTGCAGTGGCTGAGTGTGTGGGTCTGAACACATCGCTGGGCTCAACCTGGAGGGCACCTTTACTGCCTGTGTCCTCGCGAAGGTCCTTCAACCACCATCACTCTGTTCTCTCCAACTGTAGGGATGAAGGGCACTTAGCTCACCGAGATGACATGAGAATTAAACTAAAATCTGTTTCAAAGAAAACCCCTGCATATCCTGGGTACAGAGTAAAATGTTCAGAATTACTCAATAAACTTTATTCACTTTTAAATGGAGGTATAATTGACATACGTCATTATATTAGTTTCAGGTGTACAATGTAAAGATTGTATGTTTGCATATATTGGAAATGACACCACAGTAAGTCTGGGTAACATCTACAACACACATAGTTACTAAACTTTTCTAGTGATGGGAACATTTAAGACAGTGGTTCCCAATGTGGGGCACATGCCCCACAGGCGGCAATTTGATTTTTAAGGGGGGCAATTTGAGAATGAGTTATTAACAGTGATTGTTTTTGCATTTCTTATGGTTCTAGGGGCCTCCTATACAGTATATAAATATATATTGTGACATATTTATGCATTTCAGTTCTCTACTAGAATTATGTTTTGAAACTTTATTTGCTACTTTTTATATCACTTCATATTACTTTTTAAAAAAAATTTCTTAGTGATTTCTTCCTCAGTACTTCAACTGTCCTTTCATTCTTTTATTTTTACTTTTCATGGAGACCGTGTTCTTGGAAGCTTGTTTCGACCAAATTAACGGCCTTTTAGGCTTCCTTCGCATGAACAAGAGCTCACTTTTTGAATAATAGGAATCCTATGTCACAGGGGGCATCAGGGTTTAGAGATGCTTAGGTGGGGCATGGCCAAAAAAGGGTTAGGAACAACTGCTTTAAGATCTACCCTGTTAGCTGTGCATTACATCCTGATGACTTCCTTATTTCTTAGCTGGAAGTTTGTGCCTTTTGACCATCTTCCTCCATTTCTCCCCCTCAATTGCAGTCCTTTCGCTGCAGCATGGTCAGTATCCTGTCACTAGACACATGCAGGCACGGGGAGGACTGCGCGTCAGAACTGGGGCGTGAGAATTAACGCGGGACTTCAATGGACAGCTGTCCTTTCAAATTCACTGAGGATCTGAGAGGTACATGTATGTTAGTATAACGTGTATTGATTATCTAACATAGAACTAGATGCTCTAAATCACATGATGACATCAAAGGATGTACTTCCTAGTTTTACATCGAGTTCCACTTCCTGAGCACTCTGTAATAATTTCATTAGCAAAGCCTTCTTCTACCTTATCGTAGAATAAAGCAAGAGCAGTTGACTAAAAAAGAGGACATGCCCCCAAGGAAATGAGAAAATCCTAGCGCAGACCAGGAGTAAAGAACTGAATGCTTTTCACATGAAACACTAGCTATTCTAACGCAGAGCTGCTGGGCCAAAGGCTGGCTTTGAGTCCTTTCTCAGTCTCCCAGCCCCTTGCGCACTTTGGTTTGGACAGTTGGGCTGATCACACTGGTGGGGTAAGTGCTGTCCAAAGGCACGTTCCCTCCATCCCACACAGATCGCCTCCTCTGGCCCCTTTCTCCAGTGTGTTCCGGAGGGGCCCTGAGCTCAGTGACAGCACCAGGAGAGAAACCTGAAAAACCTTTCACTCGGGTTAAATTATTGAATAACTTTCATTTTCCTTTAGTGAGTGACATCCCCCCTGTAAAGAGTCACTGATTATGCTCTCCAATCAGCAGCTACAAGCCTGACATGTCATCAGTTACCAGGGGAAGCTGCTCCATGAGGTGTTCACAGAATCACAGCCTTTCCCAGTATTGAAACACCTGAAAGATCACCGTGGCTTTAACTGTGAAAGGCTACGTCATTTCCCCAAATCTGCAGCACTAAGTTATGGTGCAAAAGAACAAAATGGAAGGCCTCCTAACTTGCAATCACCTTCCTCACCCTCAGCTCCCAGCACACTCACTCATCCTTTTGTCTAAAGGGCTCTGTCTGCAGTGAGAGAGATGAATGCTCCCCAAATGCTCCAACTTGTGTGCTCATCACTGACAGCGCAGAGCTGCCTCACAATAGGACCCAATACAGTGTTTCTGACACAACCAGACCAAATCTTTAAAGCACTAAGTTAAAATAGTTTATTAATGCAGGAAATTCTAACTTTTAAAAGAGAACCTTCATACTGAATCTCTGACCAGCAACTGATGATGCTATTCATCTCTGATGCTGATTGGTTCTCAGTACTGAGATGACCCAATCCAGGACCAAAGAAATGAGTTCCCTAGTTGGTATTATTTGGGATGTGGGTGGAGAAGGGTCACAGTCCTCACTGAGTGAGACCCCCCTGCTCCCTCCCTGCCCCTGTCCTCTCTGAGCTCCAGCATGGTGTGTCTGCAGCTCCCCGGAGGCTCCTGGGTGGCCGCTCTGAAGGTGATGCTGATGGCACTGAGCCCTCCCCTGGCTCGGGCCAGGGACACTCTACGTAAGTGCACCTTGGGGGTGAGCTGTTGTGGGGGAGGAAGAAAGGGAATTAGCTTTGTCACTGTGTCCAGGCCATGTCCATTAGAAAATGGTGGCATTTTCTTCAGTGGCCATCTGCCTTTATCATATGGATCCTGATTCTTTCCACCACAAAAGGGGCTGGTGCTCGCCACTATGAGATGTGCAAGGGGCTCCATGTATCTCAGCTGTTTCTTCTCACCTCGCCTCCAGTAAACCTCCCCAGCCTGTGTCCCCTTCCATCAGGGTCTTGAGAGGATTGAGAAATAATGTCTCAGACTGATTCCCACCCAGTGCTCCATTTATTGTATTGAGT
>NW_005876368.1:0-10121 GCF_000147115.1 Myotis lucifugus | reverse complement strand
GAAGGGAGAGGGATAGAGAGTCAGAAACATCGATGAGAGAGAAACAGTGATCAGCTGTCTCCTGCACACTCCCCACTGGGCATGTGCCCACAACCAAGGTACATGCCCTTGACCAGAATCAAAACTGGGACCTTTCAGTCACCAGGCGGACGCTCTATCCACTGAGCCAAACCGGTCAGGGTGAAATTACTCTTGATAAATCAAGAAAGAGTTCTATACATGCTGACATCACTGATGTCATAGTGAAAACGTTCAAGCTTCCAGTGAAAGACTAAGCCAGCCCAACCTGTCCTCGCGCTCACTGGGCTGCAGGCCGCTGCTGGTCACTCAGAATGGAGGGCAGCGTGCTGGTGCAGGGCGTGGGCACTGATGAAGCCATTGGCCTCGCTGGCAGACAGGCTGCCAAAGTCAGCCATGGACACGGCCATTTTGGCACTGGCAATGTGATGTGTGTGGCTTTCAAAGTCCACACCCAGAAACCGCACTCATAAAGGGTTCAGGAACAGCAAGGCCCATTTTCAATCTCTTTGCTGGCCTTTTCGGACTCCTCACTGCATAGGGTCATGGGGTTCAGCTCCGAGGGGTAAAATCCAGTCTCAAACAGGTTAAAGCAGTTGCTCTTTCCATTGCTGAGCAGGGCGAGCAGCTCCTCAGTCACCACAGGAACTGGAGTCGCTGGGCCGAGGGGTATGCTGCCCAGTGGAGGAAAGCCCTCCTCCAGGCTGCTCACAGCCCCGGGCCAGGTGGGGGCGGGGCGGAGGGGGGGTTCCTGCACTGCTGGTCAAGGCTGACAAGTCCCCTCAGTGAAAGAGTTGACTATGTTCAGCTGCGGACCAGGAACAGGTTCAAGGCGGGTGGCGGTTAAGCTGGGAGAACTGACTGCCCACCCCCGCCCCCACCCCACCCCAGAGCTTCTGTCTCATCCACCAGGTGGTCCATGTAGTCTGTCACTCTGGGGCGGTGGTGGTAGCGATTCTTCTCGAACCCGTCTGCTGCGCAAAGTAGTGGAAGCAGTCCTAGCGCTCAGACTTCTTCCACATCTTCCTCATGTAGTAGAAGGCCACGCACTCCGCCACCGTTCTGGTCTTCATCCAGCTCTTCTGTATACGATAAAAGTCTTTTCCAAAGATCATGAGTGCATGTTCAAAGCTCCGGATTTCTTCTTCTGTCCACGCAGTCATTCCCTCCTGAGATGCCTTTCCGCTGCGGCAATACCTCTCCAGCGCCTCCTTGATGTTATGGTCGCACCTGAGCAGCTCATATAATGACTGCTCATTGTCCCTGGTGAGTGCTCCGGCCGAAACCCTGTCCACCATTTTCTCATTTCCAGTTCTGAATGCGGCCTCGACAAGGTACTCCTTCACTTTGCTCTCCCCAACCACACCAGGACGCCAAAGGAGCTGGTCTCCATCTTCAGACGCTTTCTCATCATCACCATACTCTCCAAGATAAGGGGGGATCTCGGCCTGATATTGTAAACCGATCCTTATTTCCTTCCTCAAATCTTCAGGTGAGTTACCACTGTCTGTTTCAACATCTTCAATCTCTGATTCTTTATCTCCTTCACAAGTAGCATTTGAGTGCAAAGGCTTCGGGAAGAAGTCGGAAGCCTCGTGGAAAGCGAAAGACGGCATCAGGTTGTCTGCGGAAGACGGCGCCTCCTCGTAACCTGACAGCAGGTCTCTTGCTATTTCCTCCTTGTCCAGTGTCATGTCTGGCAGCTGGTCGGCAAGTTCACTTGGGGAGCTGTGGGAACTGGGCTCCACCGCGGCGGGCAGCACGGGCTCAGAGCCATAGAAGGCCAGCAGGTCTTCCAGAGGCATGCTTCCTTCCTTTTCTAAGTCTTTAATTTCAGAGCTGAAGTTTTTATCCTCGTCCATCATCTCCTCTTCTTCAAGACTTCTTTCGTCATCTCTCTCTCCCTCTCTCTCTCTCTCTCTCTCTCTCTCAGACAGACAAGTTACCCCAAAATTCCCCTTTGATGTGGAGTCTACAGAACAAAGTGAATGACAAACACATTCCTAGGCACGGGGAACGGACTGATGGTTGTCACAACTGGGTCTGAGGGGCAGGGGAGGCACTGCATGGCTCCCTAAGATGCACCCCCCAAAATAAAATAGAATCCGGTCAAAATTCGAACAGTGGCCTAGACTAAAAAGCGCTCCTTTAAAATATAAACCTCGACCTGCGCGTGAACGGGTGGCAGGTGGACCCCTGGTTTCCACACGATCTCAGAAATGATGCACAGCGCACACACCCGGGTGTTTAGAGACCAACCTCCATGCATCCATCCGTCCGTCCAACCATCCATCCACCCACCCACCTATCCATCCATCCACCCATCCATCCATCCATCCATGCATCGGTCCTCACTACCTTCCAAACCCCGGGTCTCGGACGCCCTCGCCCCACTCACAACCTCGCCTCCGCAGCCCCAGCACCCGAAGCTCCTGCAGCGCGGACTGGCGAACTCTGTGCCAGGAGCTGACACCCACCTGTTTATATACCCGCTCTGGGCATCACTTCCTGTTCCCGCCCCACCCTGTGATTGGTTAGAGACCCTGCAGGGTTGATCCACTTTTCATAATCCGATCACACGTGGTTTCTGGGAGAGAAACGCCTGGGGCCGCATGGGGCGTGTTGGAGGATGAGCTGCTTAGCACGTGTCTGAAGGGTTTGAAGGACCCAGACCCACAGATCCGGCCTTGCGGGTGTGGCTCAGGGATACCAGGGCGGGCCTGGATGCCGAGGGGTCACGTAGGGTCGCAGGTTCGGTTCCCTGTTTGGGCACATGCCCTGTTTTCGGGTTCAAGCTCAATAGGTTCAATGTTCCCCCACCACCACCCTCTTTCTGTCCCTAGAAGTAATTTAAAAGGGAAAAAATTTATTTTTAAAAACATAAAAAATCCCGCCCTAACCTGTTGGGCTCAGTGGACAGAGCATTGGCCTGAGGACTGAAGGGTCCCAGGTTTGATTCCGGTCAAGGGCATGTACCTTGGTTGTGGGCACATCCCCAGGAGGGGGTGTGCAGGAGGCAGCTGATCGATGTTTCTCTCTCATCGATGTTTCTGACTCTCTGTCCCTCTCCCTTCCTCTCTGTAAAAAAATCAATAAAATATATTTAAAATAAATAAATAAAAGAGCCCAGCCTGGTCTGCAGGCGATGGAGACCCGGTCGCAGACCAGTAGGATTCAGCTTGGCGGGAGCTCGCTGCCATCTCTCCTCCTCACTCACGCCGTGAGGTCACCGTCACCCGTGAGAGCCATCGGAAGCCGTGAGTTCCAAGCCCTGGGAAGCGTCTGGATCTGGAGGGTGAGGGGGGTCCAGGAGGTCACAGCTTCGGGGTGTGTTTGGAAGGTGGGACTGAGATGGATTCAGGGACCAAGCGAGGGCGGCCCAGGCTGCTCCCGTCACTCACCCGGAAGGTGGGGTGGGGCCTGGCGGTGCCCCTGTTCTAGGCCAAGGGCCGGATAAGGGAGGGGGTGCCGAGGCGAAGGAACTACAGAGCCCCTGGCCAGACCCCAAGGAGCTGGGACAGAAGGACCACCCCCCACCCCCAGCCAGGCCCGCACAGACCTCTGGGAGCACAGCCTGGCTCCAGGTCACAGCCCAGTCTCCAGAACCACGGCCCCGGCGGGCCTGGTGCTGAGCCGGCCCTTTCCCTGCCTCTGAGAGGGACCTGAGGTGACCTGATCCTGGGCCACAGCGGGTGTGCGTATCTCCCGCGGGTGGAAATGGGGGAGCCTTCACCTCCATCACCTCTCACCGGGTCCCCTCTCCAGAGTCAAGGGCAGGAACGGCTGCCCCAGGAGCTGGGTGGGTTCCCAAAAACCCCTCCCCCCCCACCGCACCCGCGAGGGGTGGCACCCCCACAGAATCCGGGACCGGGCTGGCACCTCATCAGTGACTTTATTTCTGGGCAGATGCTGGTCAATTGTTTCCAGGTTTTTCTCAGATCCGGCATCTCCGTCCCCCTCCTGCCTTCCTGGGTCGCAGACCATGGAGCCTGCTGCCAGGCCCCTCCCCTGCCTTCAGCCTCCCCTCTGCCCAAGGAGCACACCTGCTCTGCTCTCCTGGGCCCCTGGCCCGCCTCGCTGCCCCCCAGCCCCCAAAGGGTGTGTGCCCGAGGGAGGGAGGGGGCAGGGGTCTATGCGGAGACCCCTTCCACGGATGGGGCGGGCAGGGGTCAGGAAGGGTGGGCGGAGGGGAGATCTGAGTGCCTGGACTTCTCATTGCCCTTTGCGAACTGGGACAAAATTCAGAAGAAAAACACACGCTACTTTGAACTCAGGGAAAAGGTCAAGTCCACTCGGAACAGAAGATCCGCCAGCCCCAACCGTGGGCAGCTCCGCCCGCTCACGGACCCCGGCCCCCGCCTCCCGCGAAAGCGGGGTTTTGGGCAGAAACAGCTGGGAAGGACCCTAGGACATTGGGGTACAGGTTGGCTTAGACCAGGGAGGAGTCAGACGGGGGAGGGGCGGCTCCTGGCGGCCAGGCGGGGCTGGAGGAGGCAGCAGGCAGCACCATGGAAGGTGGCTACCCCAGAGGCCAGGGCAGAAAGGGCTCCCCGCCCTCAGGAACAATCATGGCTCCTTAGATGTCTGTGGAATGAGTCCGTGGCTCTTGGCGGTGTGAGGAAGGCCAGCTGTGGCCAGCCCCCTGCTGCCTTGTGGAGCTCTTCCTCTAGGCCCCCATCCTTCTCCTGTCAGTCACTCACCCCACAGATACCCCGGAGCACCCAGTGTGTGTGCGCCAGGCTCTGACTCTGGGGAACTCTGAGTCACGTAGTGTGGACAGCGCCACTGAACAGACTCTGGAGTGAGGAGGGGAGGCACTGTAGTGAGTGCTGACGCCTGTAGCTGAGCTCTCCTGGAAACAGACAGCACACACCCAGGCTGCCTCCACGAGGAATCATGGAATTTGTTTGCAGGACAACATCACACCAACCACATGCATGTGGGGCCATGAGATAAGTGCACAGGAGACCTAGACGTGCCCAGTGAGTCCTGAGCTGGGCTTCTGCTGGTCTTACCTGGAAGGGAGAAGCAGTTTTTCACAAGGGCCGAGCAGGCATGCCCAGGGCACCCTACTTGGGTTCAAATCCCAGCTCAGGACTCATTCCCTGTGTGACCTTGGGACAGTCAACCCCCCCCGCCCCAGGCCTGTTCCTTTTCTATGAGCAGGTGTGATGGTTAGTACCCACCTTGGGCACCTGTCCTGGACAGTGGTGTTGACAGTGGAGATCTTCCCGGGGAGGGCCTGTGCTGGCTCTTAGACATTTCTTTCTTGCCTTTTTATTTTTATTTCATTTTAATTTAACTTTTATGTTGTTGTTGGTGGTGGTGGTGCTAAACTTCACTGGAGGATATATTTTCCATTGATATTTAGAGAGAGAGGAAAATACACAAAGACATAGAGAGAAACATCTATTGAAAGAGACACATTGATTGGTTTCCACCCCCAAGCACGGGATCAGGGCCCAGGATCCTGCCCCCAACCAGTGCATGACCTTGACTGAAATGCAACCCAGGACCTTCATCCAGTCCATTGGGCTCAGTGACCGCATAACCATAGCTCTCCCCTGCAGGTGCCAGGACAAGCATCTCAGAAGCACCCACATCTCTCATTCCAGTCTGACTGGGAATTGGTTACTCAGGAGCAGGAAAGGTGACCCCCGCTATTTTGGGGGAAGTTTCAGACCAATTAATGAACACAAGCTCGGATAAAAAAAGTATTTGGAGAAGGCCACTACAACGAGTGTAATTGAGCCCATACTTATGTACCATTATATAGTAAACTCGTTATTTGAACAGTTCAGCGAAAGATTCAACCAATTTAGAAGAATAGAACAGACCATTAAAATAATTAAGTATCTGGATGTAGTTGTTTACAGTACTTTGGAATTAAAAGATTTCCAATGGATACAAATTGAGATGCAACTTGCATGATTTCAAGGTAGCATTTGGATTCATGTGTTTGTCAACTTAAGATCGAAACTTGAAAGTCTGGAACGAAATCATTTGAATAATGAAGATTACAACTATGAGTCTGAAACATGGTGTCTGTTGGTCTGACATGAGGCGCCTGAGGGTGTGACATGAGGGGCTTGTGGGTCTGACATGAGTGCCTGTGGGTGTGAAATGAGGGGCATATGTGTCTGACATGAGGGGCTGTGGGTATGACATGAGGGGCATCTGTGTCTGACATGAGGGGCTGTGGGTGTGACCTGAGGGGCTGTGGGTGTGACACGAGTGGCCTGTGGGTCTGACATGAGGGGCCTGTGGGTGTGACATGAGGGGCCTGTGTGTGTTACCTGAGGGACCTGTGAGTGTGACATGAGGGGCCTGTGGGTGTGACTTGTGCCCTTGGCCCACGCCCCCTGGAGCCAGGGGCCCAGCTTGGAGCAGCACCCACTCAGAGCCCAAGGACGTCCAACCGGCTTCCAGCACCAGCTGCACCCTGTCAGGGACCCTCTGGAATGTTCTGGTCCAGCCGGGCTTCCAATACCCCGCCCCAGCCGGTGTCACATGGAGCAGAAGAGGGGTCGCTGAATGCAGTCAGTCCGCAGAACAGGAGTCAAGGCTGTGACAGTGCGCTGGAGTCACTAATTGAATTGTAGGCCTGTGGTCCCTTCAATCCTGTCCTGGGAGAGTTGCCAACAGGTACCCCTTGGCGTCCCTTGAGAAGAAACACTTAGGTGCCATTCCCACCTTTGTGTTTCTACATCAACTGCTTCATCATGATTTCCGTACCCTCCAATAGAATTGCTTCCCTTATCTCACCCGTCTCTGATCAGAAATGTACAGGTGTCCCATGGGGCAGAGTGACTCGCCCTAAACTCCAAGATATGTGAGATCTGTGTAACCTCATTAAATCCTCTCCTTTTATTGTTTCTTTCAAAGGGGAGGTGGGAGAGTTGGCATCTTGAATAACTTTCCTGGCTGTGACAGCCCATGTGTGGCACCGCATTGGGAAGCACTGGGGGACACGGTAGGAGTGCCCAACCAGTGGAAGGGAGCCATCGTATAAGTTGGGTAGTTTGAGGTACACAAGGGCTGAAAATCTCTTTCTGGAGAACAAGTACATTCTCACCAACATGGGTAGGGGTTGTCTTTTCTCCACACTTTTGCCAACAGGCGTCTCTCCGTTTGGTCCATCTGTCCTTCTGAGCCTTTCACTCTCTCCCTCGTCCCATGTGTGATCTCCTGTCATCCTGTCGGTGACGCTCAGCCTGTGACTCCCCCTGACACCCCACACTGCTCTTGGTCTCTAGGTGCAGGGAGTGCGGCCAATGCATTTTCCACCAGGTTTGGAACAACTTACTTTCCCACCAGGAATATATGAGACAGAACGAGTCCACATTCTTGTGAACAATTGGTTTTGTCTGACTCTGTCATTCTCAATGCTGGGAGGTGGGCAGCAATATCACATTAGGGCTGAATTCAATTTCTCCTCTGACTACAACTGTTGGGCAATTTTCCTAAGTGTTCGGGCCATGTAACCATCCTCAAAGGACGATGGATTGGACACAGTGTTCATGAGTAGGTGGGACTCTAGTAAGGTGCCAGCATCTTCAATTATTGGGACACTGTTGCTATTAATGGATCTGAGAAAGTGTCTGGTCTTTGCCCCTGGCTCCTGGCACTGAGCTCCTAAAACCCTGGGCATATCGTGAGTGACAAGTGTCTTTGGGACGCTGATGAGATGGCTCTTGGCTGAGGGTCCTGGAGAGAGCCAGGGTGGGGGCTGGTCCCCAGAAAGACCAAGCTGATCAGAGGGTTGGAACCTTCAGGCCCTGGTGGGACAGGGAACACTGAGGGACAAGGTCAGAGGAGCAGAGAGGTGACCCGGTTGAGGAGTGAGCACGTCAAAGCCCACGACGCACTGAGAACCACCTGGGCACAGGCCCCGACCACACTCCGTCCTTACAGCCTCTCCCGTCCCCCCTGCAAAGAGCACAAAATACACAGGAATCCGCAGAATCCTTGGTGCTTCCATTTATTTCCTCTGAGAAAATAATTTAAAAAGGGTCTCCTTTAATTACCCGTCACCAGTCACGGCAAGAATTAAAACACGAGGTCAATGCACAGTCTCATTTCAATACAGAGCTGGAAGTTGCAGCTCAGAGCACCAGGGAGTAAAGGCGGGGATGGGGAGGGCCCAGCTCGCCTCTGCTGACAGGAAAGTGTGGGGAGCAGAGCAGGCCAGCCCCCCAAATCAGAGGTTCTTGAGTCAGGAAGTGGGATCGTGAACATCTTCCAACACTCAGTCCCCACAAGGCAGCTGCCTCACGCTGTGGAGGACAAGCATCATGAACACATTCAGGTCAGTGGCTGTAACTGGTGACATTCTCAAAGCCCACTTCATGCTCACAGTGTCCCACAGACTCCCCACCACCCAGTCCTTCCCTCTGCCCACCCTTCCCCACGGCAGGGTCTCACCTTTAGAAGCCGAGAGAGACACATCAGAGCCCTGACCGCTGTCACTGCCTGGGGGGTAGGGGGACACACCAGGAGAGGGTCAGAGCCCCAGGACAGGAGACTAAGGAGGAACTATGGGGTGGGGTCCAATATGGCTCCCATCTGCACTGTCACTGGCAGCCTGAGAGTAGCTCCCTCCTTTCCCACCTGCGGGAAGAAAACATCCCGTGAGAGACCAGGGAGGAGGCAGGGCCATGAGGTCCTAAAGGAAGCCCTAGTCCTGGGCCCCAGAGAAGTTTCCAGAACCCTGTGTATAGACCCAGGGCAGGACCAGGGAAACTGAGGGAAGTGCATGTGTGGGGTCTGGACCCACCGCCCTCCTGGAGGTCTGTGCTCAGCAGGGACCTGCCCTCTGACCTGGGACTGATGGGAACGGGGTCCCCACCACCAGCACCATCAGGTGATAAGCGGGTCCCTCATTTTCCCACGGGCCTCACTACAGAGTAAGTGTGAGCACAGAGCCCCACACTGGCCATCACACGGGTGGGTTGGTGCTTCCCGTGAAGGAGGCGGGACACGTCTACCTGGGCTTGAACCCCCAGTGGGACAGACACTCAGACCCCACCCCTGCCCACCTGAGCGCCTCCTCCCCCACATCACAGCTGCAGCCACAGCTCCCAGCAGAACCAGGCCCCCAGCGATGCCCATGATGATGATGATGAAGGTGTGAGAAGGCGGCTCTGGGGGGAGAAGGGAAGGGAGGGTGAGGGCCCTGACCCCAGGCCTCAGCCCCGACCCCACTGAGGTTCCCCAGGGTCCCTGCTGCCCTGAGAAGAGGCTCTGTGCCCACGGCCCCTCCTCACCCCATTTCAGGGTCAGGGGCTCGGGCAGCCCCTCATGCTGCACACGGCACGTGTATCTCAGCTCCTCTCCAGGGGGCACCCCCACGGCCGCCCACTTCTGGAAGGTCCCGTCCCCCGCAGGCCTGGTCTCCACCAGCTCCATGTCCTGGGTCTGGTCCTCCCCGTCACGCTGCCAGGTAAGGCTGATGTCCGCAGGGTAGAAGCCCAGCGCCCAGCACCTTAGCGTGACCTCACGCTGAGAGACGCGGTGGTGGGTCACGTGTGCCTTTGGAGGGTCTGAGGGGAGGGGAGAAATTGCAGGAACTTTGCATCTGCCATGGGACACTCCAGCAGCACTCATGTGACCATCTTGAGCATGGACAGCACACCTGGGTGGGGGAGGGAGCACACAGCCCACACACCAGCCTGCACAGAGGCTCCTGGAAGGACCTCCTAGTCTTTAGAAAGTTCTAGAATCAAAGTGATGCAGCCCAGGGCAGGAGGCAGGTCTCTGAGGGGAGAATAGGGATTTGTGGTCCCGACCTGAGTGGAGGCCACGTGACTCAGAAAAGCTGGGGTCAGGCCTCAGACACAGTGGGTGTGGGCAGTGCACAAGGCCTGAGAGAGAAGGTCCCCGTGGGTCCCAGAGCCCCTGCAGGGCCCATGGGTACCGCTGATGGGCTATTTCAGGGGGTCTCCCTGCACCCCAGGAGAGCCTGCACCCCTAACTGTCCCTGAGAGGGGGGTCCCTCTGGTACCTGACCTGGAAATCCATTGGGCTCCCTCCCTGACCCAAGGAGGGGTGTCTGACACTGACACCCTGTCCTGTCTCCTTGTAGGAGCCCCAGCCCGGGGAGA